>NW_012108363.1:3722783-3723649 GCF_000951045.1 Mandrillus leucophaeus | reverse complement strand
ACTTGCACTGTAAACTTGGCATTAAAATATGTATCTAACTACAGCAGAATCAGACTCAACACAGAGAAGTATACATACTCGGAGAGGCATAAAGGAAATGAAACTAGCAAAGGGAATAGCAGATTAACAAATCCCAGCTTTGATTCAACCTAGGGCATACACTCACTGAGTGGTAGGGCAAGCTAAATTCTCCCTTTCTCAATATATCTCTCTCTCTCTATCCGTCCCTCTCTAATCCAGCTGTCCCATCCAAGCCAATGGACTAGAAATAAGACTTGATTATACCGCTATTTATAAAATCTAAAATCATTATCTGGCCTGGCACAGTGGCTCATGCCTATAATCCCAGCACTTCAGGAGTCCGAGGTGGGAGGATCTCTTGAGACTGGGAGTTTGAGAACTGTCTGGGCAAATATATATATAATTATCCACATTGTATTTTATATGGCAGTTGCTTTATATTAGCTTATATTAAACTTATTCTCAACCAGACTTCTAGGGTTTATAATCTTGTAGCAGAAGGCCAATTATCAAGTCAGGTCTCCCTAATACTCTATTTATATCATCAATTATTGAAATTTAAATATGGTGTCTTAATATTTACTTCTGTTCAATTTCATCCTGCTGATCTTACCCATGATTCTTACCTGTGATGATCAATTAAGAATACCAATTTCATCACACTGTGTATTTTTACCCTTCCCAGGTTAGTGCCCGGGATGGATCTGATGAACTAGAGTTCAACCCAGTGTTGCTAAAAGTATGGCCCAAATGAGGAAAGCCTGAGTGCAAAGCCCTGAGGCAACCCATCCACCTCTTCATTCTTACTTGCTAGATACAGTTGGTAACTTCAAAAAAAAAAAAAA
>NW_012108363.1:3716687-3720633 GCF_000951045.1 Mandrillus leucophaeus | reverse complement strand
TCTCACAGCACTTCCTGTGCAATTCCAAGCTCCAACATCACAATGCATCTTAAATCTGACCACTTTTCACCACCTCCACCCAACACTGTGGCCCATCATCCTTCCACTAGACAACTCCAGGAGTTTCTCAACTCCTCTCCCTGTTTCTGCTCCCATGGTCTGTTCACACAACGCCAGAGGGGCCTCCTCCATCATTGAGTCACATCATGTCATTTCCTTGACCAACACCTTCTTGTCACACTTGGAATCAAGTCAAAAGCCTTTATCAGGAACAGCAAACTCCCACTCTAGGTTCAGCCTGCCTGACAACCCCATCGTCCACCACTGTTCTCCTCACTCACTCGACCCAGCTCTTCTTGCTGTCCTTCAAACACCCCAAGCTGAGCCTCACCTCCATGCCTGTGCCTCCATTCTACCTGGAAGACATTCCCTTTAGCTTTCCCATGGTTCCTGCCTGCACTTCATGTCTCAAAACAAACGTCACCACCACAGAGGGCCTTCTCCTTCCCACCTCATTCTCTCTTCCTTCACCTTGCTTTCTTTTTCTTCATAATGCTTAAAACTACCTCTAGTCGGCTGAATAACAACCCCCAAGGATGTCCACATCCTAAACCCTGGAGCCTGTGAATGTTACCTTACCTGGAAAAAGAAGCTTTGCAGGGGTGATTAAGTTAGGGATCTTGGGAAAGAGAGATTATCCTGGATTAGCCACATGAGCCTGATATAAGCACAGGGGTCTTTATAAGAGGGAGGCAGGAAGGTCAGAGTCAGAGGAGGAGATGTGAGGATAAAAGCAGAGGTTCAAGTGATGTGAGGAAGGGATGAGCCGAGGAACACGGGCCGCTTCTATAAGCTGAAAAAGGCAAGAAAGGGGTTCTCCCCGAGAAACTCCAGAAGGAACATCCCTCTGCCATCACCTTGATTTCAACTCAGTGTGACACATGTCAGACTGCTAACATCCAGAACTGCAGGCTAATACATCTGTGTTGTCCTAAGCCACTCTGTTTGTGGTGACTTGTGATGTTAACAGCAGGAAACTAACACACTAACTGATGCTATATTAATATTTCATATTTTTGCTTCATATCCTTTCCTCCAAAGAATGCAAACTCCATGAGGGGCAGGGACTTAGGGTGTTCTTTGAAGCATTTCCAGCACCTGAAACATGCTCAGGCAACATCTAGAATATTTATTGAATGAATAAACAAACACTCCAAGTTGGTCGGGTTTTTTTCAATGATGAAAGACAAGAAGAAATTGGAGCTTGAAATTAGAAGTGACAGGCCAGGCACGGTGGCTCACGCCTGTAATCCCAGAACTTTGGGAGGCCGAGGTAGGCGTATCTTGAGGTCAGGAGTTCAAAACCAGTCTGGCCAACTTGGTGAAACCCTATCTCTACTAAAAATACAACAATCAGCTGGGCGTGGTGGCAGGTGCCTGTAATCCCAGCTACTCAGAAGGCTGAGGCAGGAGAATTGCTTGAACCCAGGAGGCGGAGGTTGCAGTGAGCCGAGATCATGCCATTGTACTCCAGCCTGGGTGACAGAGCAAGACTCCATCTCAAGAAAGAAAAGAAGAAGAAGAAGAAGAAATTAGAAGTGACTAAGGGCACCCCAGAGCCTCTAGTGTACTAAACCCACACTACAAGTCACGTATGCCTGGAATTCACAAGGATGTTTTTTACACCTGTGGGCTTAGATGACTTCATAATCTTTTTGCCCCCTGCTCTTGTCATATCTGAGCTCATTAAATTGCTTCATTGCAATTGCAAACTCCCACATCACAGTTGCTTCTCCTACCCCCATCCTCACCACCATATGCACTTACATAGGTCACTTCTGGCAAAATTAGTAAGTATGAACTAAGACTTTTAAATGACTTTGGCAGCACCCAAAAATGTTAAAATCAAATGCTCTCCTCTTTTTCAACTTAGGCTTCCACCTCTAGCATAAGAGGAGAGGCTTCCAGAAGCACTTAAGAGAAATCACTCCAACTCTGTGCTCAGTTTTCTGCCACTTGCAATGTGTTTTTTGCTCATGAAACTCATGATGGCATTTAGTTCCTCTACAGACACATCTGAGAGATAACTAGGTGAACAACATTGTAACTCACCACCTGGAAAATTATAGTCTCTAACCTCATGGCACATCTTGAAACTATCACAGACTCTTGTTTCCCAGTTATGGAGAGCTCTCCTCAAACTGTCTTACCACAGAATGCAGTGTGCTGACTCACATGACCAGGTGACCCTGCAGGGGCGCTAATTTTAGGTGTGATTTGATGGTCATCAAGGCCTGGCCCCCCTCCATCTCTTGACTCTCCCCGCTCTATGATTTCTCCATTCTCAAGCTCTTCATGATGTCAAGAGGGCTACCCTCTCCCTGACTTACATCCTTCCTGCTTCAAACCCAGAGGGAAAGAGAGTCATGCTCCTTGCTCAGCAGTTCTCTTTGGCCAGAATCAGGTCCCATGTCCATCACTAATAATTACTGTAGCCAAGAATGTCATGCCAGACCTGAACCTCATAGCCTGATCCCTGAAGCCAAAGGGGAAGTCAACATCACTTCATCTGAGACATATGAATTGTAATTGGAGTTCTTAACAAGAGTTCCAAGAGGAAAATCAGGTGTAATAACCAACAGAATTCTGGAGGGTGGATGAGAGCTGACGAAATAAAAGATGAGATCTCCCTATGAACGTCTCAGAGACACGGTCAATCAACTTCTGCTAGTTCACTGCAAGGAACAGGGAACTCACTACTTTATGAAAGCCATTTACTCCATCTTTTATCATAAATTGTTAGAAAAATCTTCCTTACCTCAGGTCATGCAAAACTTGCATGAACTATCACTGACTCTGTTCTCGGAACAATACAGGAATGTATTCAGATACATGACAGCCCTTTAGATATTCAAAGGCAGTTTTCAGAATTCTCTCAAGCTTTCATTCTATAGGCAAAACATTCTAATTCCTTCAAGTGTTCTAGTGACATTTCACGCTTCTTTTTATGAGCTCTGACTTGTTAACATCCTCTCAAACTAGAGCAGAACCATTACATCCCTAGATCTTGACAGTGTAGAGTCATATCTCACATAGAAAGTGGAATGTAAAGTTAGCACACCAGGCAAAAACAGTATTACCTAAATTGCCCTTGAAAGGGGTGCCACTTTGTAAAACAGTATTATTACCTCTCAAGAAATCCAACATCTTCAGATTTCTCCAGTGCTAGATCACTCTCTTTAGTGGATCACATGATCAATTGCTTGCATTTAGGAAGCCACTTGCACTGTAAACTTGGCATTAAAATATGTATCTAACTACAGCAGAATCAGACTCAACACAGAGAAGTATACATACTCGGAGAGGCATAAAGGCTGTCTCTTATACACATCTAAGTATATGCTCCTCCCTCAGTGCTTTCCTTTGTAGCAAATGGCACCTGATTCACCCAGAGTTTCAGGCTAAAACTGTATCATCCTTAACACATCTCTTTCCCTCACACTTTACCTTCACTCTCACAGCACTTCCTGTGCAATTCCAAGCTCCAACATCACAATGCATCTTAAATCTGACCACTTTTCACCACCTCCACCCAACACTGTGGCCCATCATCCTTCCACTAGACAACTCCAGGAGTTTCTCAACTCCTCTCCCTGTTTCTGCTCCCATGGTCTGTTCACACAACGCCAGAGGGGCCTCCTCCATCATTGAGTCACATCATGTCATTTCCTTGACCAACACCTTCTTGTCACACTTGGAATCAAGTCAAAAGCCTTTATCAGGAACAGCAAACTCCCACTCTAGGTTCAGCCTGCCTGACAACCCCATCGTCCACCACTGTTCTCCTCACTCACTCGACCCAGCTCTTCTTGCTGTCCTTCAAACACCCCAAGCTGAGCCTCACCTCCATGCCTGTGCCTCCATTCTACCTGGAAGACATTCCCTT
>NW_012108363.1:3646566-3716601 GCF_000951045.1 Mandrillus leucophaeus | reverse complement strand
TTCAACCCAGTGTTGCTAAAAGTATGGCCCAAATGAGGAAAGCCTGAGTGCAAAGCCCTGAGGCAACCCATCCACCTCTTCATTCTTACTTGCTAGATACAGTTGGTAACTTCAAAAAAAAAAAAAAATCGTCCTAGTCATATATCCAAAGGAGATGTTACCAAAATTCTACTGAAATCCAGACTCACTGTGCATGTCACTCCCCAGAGCACCAGTCTCACGACCCCTCTAAGACCAATGAGTTCTTTCTGGCATGACTCTTAGAAACGAAACTGAAGTGCACAAACTACTCCTTAATCCAATTGCTCATCACATTCTATGCAAAAACCCATTCCAGAATTTTGCTGCCAGATGCCAGCAAGTGAAAAGCTGTTCTTTCTCTCTTTCATTAAGGTCCACTAAAAATTATTTTCCCAATACTGTGCATCAAGGTTGGATTCATTCTAGGAGAACACCAGAAATACTAAAGCTTGGGCTGAAGGATGGTAACTATCATCTAGTCCATGATAGATTGTGTCCATGTCACCGATAATTCCCAGTCAAAAAATCAGACATCCTCACTGCTGTCTTGTGACTGTCAGTGCCCTCCTGTGGGAGGGTATACACACAGTCACCCCTCTATCTTTATGGTCTGCATAAAAAAACCAGCTGTAGATCACAAAAACAATAAAATCAATACAACAATAAAAAATAAATTTTAAAATACAATATAATGACTAGTCACCTAGAATTTACATAGTACAACCATGCAACACCCATAAAGACATTTTGGTCAATGACAGACCACATATATAAGGGTGGTCCATAAGATCATAACACCATATTGGTACTGTTTATTTTCTATGTTCAGCTATGTTTAGATAAACAAATATTTACCATTGTGTTACAAATACCAACAGTATCCAGTACAGTAACATGCCACACAGGTTTGTAGACTAGCTGCAATAGGCTATCCATATAGCCTAGGTGTGTATGAGGCTGTACCATCTAGGTTTGTGTAATATACTCTATAATGTTCACACAATGAAAACATCACCTAGTGAGGCATTTCTTAGAATACATTTCCATCGTTAAGCAATAATTGACTATATATAGTATTATAAGTAATCTAGAGATGATTTAAAGTATACAGGAGGATGTGCATAGGTTATAGGCAAATACTACATTATTTTAAATCAGGAATTTGAGCATCCTTGGATCTTGGTATACACACAGGGTTCTGGAACCAATCCCCTGAGGATACTGAGGGACAATGGTACTTCCCTACCCTGTTAATGCTAGGCTCAGCCATGTGGCTTGCTTTGGACAGAGGGATATGAACATACGTGAAGTAGGTTCTGTCCAAGCAGAAGCTTTAAGAGCCATTGCACAACTCAGCATGCCTCCCTCAGAGCTGCACTTTCTACCTGGGCCCACAATGAAGATTCCCAGTCATCAGCGCAGAGAGGCAGCTGACCCAGTTCAAAGCTAACACGAGAAAGAAATAGACCATCAGTCACTGAGATTGGGGATCATTTGTTGTCACTGCAAAACTAATATATAGTCCATCCTTGACCTTCAAACATAAGGAAATCAAAGCCCTAAAACTTTAGATGATTAACTTGTTAGCATAATTATCAGTAGTTATCAGTAGATTTCATAGTTATCAGTAGAACTTGAATTCAGGTCTCCTAATATTCAGGCCATCCACTTACCTTGCAATGAATGAACATGAAAATGTTACCAGGAATAAAGGATAAAGCTCTTAAAGATAATGAGGCAGCCATTTTAATGAGGTTACTATGGTCACCCTACTGATATTAACAGGAGACTTCTAAGATAAGAACTAAGATGTATTATATGAGAATTTAGACATCCAGGTGTACCAGCCACATCTTAAAATTGGCAAAGTTCATTTGGAAGTTTTTAGTTCACTTGCCATCAGTCTATGTACCCACCATGGACTCATCACTCTCATAGGTACTGGGTGCTCAGGTGGAAATAAGACCCAGCCTCTCTCCCCACAAACCTATAGCCTAGTCTGTCATTTTTACCGTGTGACCTGTGGAAGACCTATCCCAGAAAGTGTTGCTTGTAAACAGGTGGGTGCACTGTATATTATTTTCTCCTTTCTCAAGAATTCATGATGAAGTTAGTTTAGTAAAGCTCTAAGAAGTCCTACGGTAGAAAAACCTGCTCAACTTTATTTAAGCCAGTAAGTATCTCACCAACTTATTTGACTGTGGAATCCCTATTTTGAATAACACCTTACATCCTGCAGAACTTGTGTTCCAAGTACAGCCATATGGAAACAATACCCCAGTTCTACTCCCAGTGATACTTACCCCTTCACCCCAATCAGGCCAGTCATAAGAAGGATGCCACCAAGACACTGTCTTTCAAAATTGCTTAGACCTTGATTCCCCCTTTCTCTGGTCCCCTTCTTTCATTTCTACCAGTAAAATTACTTCATCTGGGTTTATGGGATCCTGGAGGGGAATGGCTTGATGTAGATCCAGCACTAGCTCTGGGTAAGTTAATCCCTTGTTTCCCAGGAAGGAGCTTCCTGGAGCAGGCCAAGAGATGGGCCTATTTTGATCCAGGCAGGTGGTAAATCACAGTGCAGAGACAGCTGCCCACTCCTCCTGCTGTCAGGCTGCCCTGGGAGATGTTCTCACTCTCCGAAGTTCTGCTGCTGCTCTTCTAGAATGTCACCCTAACCCTGCAGTGTTAAAACAGAGCTGGGGTAGGCAATTTGCCTGCATAATGTATGCAACCTCTCTTATTCACACCTTCTTCCTGCCCAGAGTCACAAGAATCCAAAGGTTGAAGGAATTCATGTTTAAAGCTCTTCTGGTCCAATAACCTCATTTTGCAGATGAGAAAACTGAGGCACTGAGAGGCTAAATGACATGCCCTAAGTCAGTGAAGAGTGACAATATCCCAAGCTCTTGGGACCCCCAAATCTAAGATGTTTTCCATTCTGCAATGAAGTGCCAGTGATAGCAAAGGGCTGGAAAGAAGCTATGCATGCACAAGCTGCTATGATGTGAATGGACATGTGCATAAATGTGCATAAATGTGCACATGCTTTGAAAAAAACAAATGACATCATCCTTATGGTTCTGCAACTTGTTTTTGTTTTGTTTTTCACTTAATAATGTTTGAACATCTTCCCCGTGGTTACAGATAAACCTATATCCTTGCAAAATTTTGGTCTCTCTATTTTGGCTCTTGTCTTCCCATCATCCGTGCTGAGCACAGCAGTCGGAATAATCTTTTTAAAATGTAAATCAGATTCTATTACCTCCAGGCTTAAAAACCTTCAATGGTTTCCCATTACTCCTATGATAAAGGCCAAACCACCCAACCCGATGTCTCAGGCCTTAGGTGACCTTACTTTTCACTGCCCCCTCCCGGGCCTCACCTCTGTGCAGCCACCAGGGTTTCTTTCAGTTCTTTAAAGGAATCTGGCTTCTTCCTCCACCTCAAGGCCTCTGGGAATGTTCTTCCCTCTCATTAAAATACCCTTCTTGCATGCATGCACATACATGCACATGTATGCACATATATACCTGTGTGCATGCTCTCATTTACACATGCACCCACACATATATGGGTCTTCACACCTCAGCTCAAACAGAACTTACGGCTTTTCCTGAACCCCTCCACTTCCCACCCAACTCCAGACTTCACCAGACCTGACACTACTCACTCTTGTAGCAACAGCTATTTTTCTTTAAGGCTTTATCCCAGTATATGCATGTATATATACACATTTGTAGGATTATTTGATGAACACATGTCTTCCCTGTGAGACTATGAGATCTCTAGGGAATGGCAGGTGGCTTCATGCATCATTGTATCCTCCACACTTAACCCAGTACCTAACATATAGTAAATCCTCAATTAATATTTATAAAATAAATGAATAAATGGAAGTGCCAAAGCAATGTGTGCAAGTGGTATAGGAAATATTGCCACAGGAAAAGAATCCCCTTTCCCTGAATTAGTCTGCACCCTGGAATCAAGTGGGCAAGTACAAATTGCAGGCCTCCAACTGAAGTTTGAGAAGAGTATCACCTTCTTTATTATTTAAAATCAATTTATTCCTGAACAATGGAGATTGAGGGATAAAGTCCTTACTGGAGCACCCCATTCCCTCCCTCTCCGAGCTGCAAATAAGAACACAGTATAATTGTGTGATGGTCTGGAAACAAGACAGGGGTCTGTAACCTCCAGCCTATCATGAAACCCCTGACTCTTCTAGGTCCACCTCTACGGTGACCCCTTGCATGGAAGACCTACTCTCTTTTGATGTCCTGCATGGGAGACAGAACTCCACTGAGACCCAGGTCCCCAGCCCCAGGGTCCCCCCTTCCTGGGGGCACCAGCTGCCATCCCCATTGGGTCTCTTTATCTCCTTAGGCAGCTGCCACAGAAGGCTCACAGCTTCCCACAGCCAGAGAGACGTCCACAGAGAGCAAAAAGTGCCACTCTTTGAGAATGTGCCTAGGAGATGCATCCCCTGGTCTCTACCCCAGGCTGCCCCTGCCTCAGACCTCTCTTTCCTTCCCATTCCAGAGAATTGCTCCTTGCCTCCCCTTTCTCCTTCCCCAAGGACACCTAAGAGCATCTCTTCACAAGATCCAGATGAACCATGGGCTGCAGGTTGTTTCTGCTGACAAGAGTCCCCGAAGCAAGAAGCCCAAGCTACCTGATTAACATGGGGAGGAGGAAGGCAATGGAGGGAGCTCAAAAACACATTAATATTCCAATAAATCACAAACTATTGCCTCACAAGTCATTCTGATGCCTTTTACGCCCCCACTTCCTGCCTGAGCCTGAGCCGACTGGCATGTGCAAAAAGGTTCCAAGGGAATGGGAGGGAATGAGGACCAGAGGAAAGGCAGGAACTTGAAGAGGGATTTAGGGGGACTAAAAAGATTCAGAGGCAGGATGGGGGGCATCTAGTAGGACATGTCCCCAAAGCCTTCACTAGGAGACCCTTCTCCCTCCTCATGGTCACAGCTGCCCCCTGCCCTGCCTTTACTGCTTTTAAGGCACTCTTCTGAGACCTTGATGGTAGAACTGTTTATACTTACCTCCGTGGGAATTCAACTGAATTTCTTCTAAGGGGTGATGAGAATGGCAGGCCTCAATAGCAGGACTCTTGCAAAGGGCGAGTGGTGAGCGGTGGGTGAAATTAACACTCCCAGTATTAGACTGCTAGGTAGAAGGGAGCACAGGCCCATTCCTCCCCAACTAATCAACCAGAAGGATCTTCCCACCCCATGGGACACAGATGAGGGTCCCTGCCTACCCAAATCACATAAACGCATAAGCTGTGGCTTCAGCCCTTGGAAGACAAGCCAAGAGGCAGACTGTGAGCCCAGAGCCTGAAAATAAGAGTTAATCCTACACTCTGGAGTCTGGACCTCCCCATCCACAAAGCTTTCACCTGAGCCCAGCTGATATCTCCAGCAGCTCCCAGCCCTCCCAGGAAGACCTTCCCAGCTCCCACTCTGGCGCCAGCCCTTGGGGGAACCGCAGGCAGCTGGGATGACTTATTTTCTTAGCTGATCGGTAGCAGCGGCCCAGCTGGCTCATACCTCAAAGGCAGGAATTCCTCCTTTAGTTCATCGGCACTGGTTTGTGCCAAGGGGCCAGGGAGGGGACAGACTCTGACCTCCCACAGGCCCCTGCCTGGCACCTGGTCCAGGGCTCAGGCTGTAGTCAATGCAGCCACTGATTACATGGGACCTCGCGAGCTCAGTCTGCGGTGTTATCGGGAGTCAGGTGTCTCCTTACCACAAGCCCTGCTTGGCCGGAAATCTCTACCTGGACCCTGGTGGTGATAAATAAGGTAATTGTGAGGGCCTCACCTCACCTTGTTTTAGAGATAAGAAACCCAGAGGACTAAATACCAATGGCTGTGTCGGCCCTCGAGGAATGCACTGAGGGGAACACATGTTTTTGCATCAATAAATATCAACTGTATGGCATTCCGGAGCCATTTGAGGTGCAGTGGGGGATGCAGACATAGTTTTGGATACTCTCCACATGTAACTACAGCCTAGGTGAAGAAACCAAACTAATGCAAAGAATGTCTTCATTCGATAAGCATTTACTGAGGCCAGGCATGGTGGCTCACACCTATAACCCCAGCACTTTGGGAGGCCGAGGCGGAAAGATTGCTTGACCCCAGGAGTTTGAGACCAGCCTGGGCAACATAGTAAGACCCCAATTCTATATATTTTTTTTAAAAAAACATTTACTGAGCACCTGCTCTGTGCTAGTCACTGTGATGGGACAACAGCTGTGACCAAGAAGCCCCTGTCTTCCTGGAGGTTATACTCTTATGAGTGCAATAAGAAATTAACAAGTAATTTATGATAAAGTCTAACGGGTATTAGTGCACGTTGGGGAATGCAAAAAGAGGGTGGCTTCAATCAGAACATGCTATTGAAAAAAAAGGCTTTCTGGGGAAGAGAGAAGGAAGGGGAAGGAAGACACCCATGTTACAGACCGTGAATAGACACACCATCTCAGAAGCTAGTGCAGGAATTGAGATGTGAACAGTTCCTCACATTCAAACCCCAGCTCCACTACTTGCTATTGTTTGATCTTGGACAACTTTCTCATTTGCAGCCTCAGTGGTACCATCTATAATAAGATGGTAATAGTAATAGCGCCTATCTCATAAAGTGGCTGGGAGGATGAAAAGAGTTAATTAACACGAGAAAGGCTCTTAGCAGAATAAGTCTTCAATATGCAATCACTTATATTGTTGTTATTATCACCAGAGCTTAGCTGAAGGTAGAACAAGGGAAATCATAACAAAAGCCTGAATCCAAGTCATCCTAATGGAACAATGTCACGGGACTTGGTGACAGGCTATGTCCTGGTAACTGAGAAGGAGGAAGAACCAGCATTGATTCTCTCATTGTTCATGAACAGACTGGAAACTGCCATACGCCCTGAATTAGGATGCTGAAAGACCTGGCTTGCTTTCTGGCTCTGACATTTGGTAGCAGGGTAACATTGGAAAATCACTTGAGACTCTGCCTCAGTTTTCACATCTGTAAAAGGAAGAAAACATTGGCTGCTCTGCCAACCATACAAGGTCGTACTGCAAAGCAAGCAAAAAAGTGAGTGTGATGGCCTTTTAGTCACATTGTGAAGTGCTACCATCATGGGAATTATTATTATCCTAAAGGTTGTACCTTTGAAAAACAAAAGTACATGCTTCATACTGAATCTCTAATGATGATAAAGAGATTCTAGACCTCTTTTCTTCTTTTATTTGCTTCTTAAAGTTCTGAGGCTGTGCTTCTTAAACTACTGTGCCTACAAAATACCTGGTGATCTTGGTAAAATGCATCTGATTCAGGATGTCTGGGGAAAGGCCTGGGTCTCTGAATATCAAACAAACTCACAGGTGAGCAGTTCACTGCTGCTGCTGGTCCACGGACTGCACTTTGAGTAGCAAGGTTCTCTAGTGGACCATATAGAAAAAACTGGTCATATTCCTCAGGGTGAGCTGACAGAGTAGACAAAGGGCAGAGGTGTTCAGGATCCACAGCTGTAGGGGCCCAACAAGCTGCCCCCGCCCACCTTTATTAACAATCATTCTGTGTGCTTGCTAAGTATCAAGCACCATGCTAGATGCTTGGCAGATATTTGCTAATATAATCCCTGCAATACCTCTATCTAATTGATACTATTATTGTCCCTATTTTACAGATTTAAAAAAAAAACTAAGGCCCGGAGAGGTTAAATTATTTGCCCAAGGTCACACAGCACACAGTCCTTCTACCTCCAACTCCAGAGCTGAGCCCAGAGCAGAAGGTAATAAAACACAGCACATTCTGTGATCAGCTCCCAATCCAAACCACAGAGCAGAAAATCAGCTGCTGAACATACACTCCTGAAGGCTGAGTCATTCCATGGCAATGGCCTAAAGAAACAGTCCCAGATCTTCCTTGGTTCCTGTCCCACCCAGCGTTCCTCTCACTTCCATTCTGTGAGCCACCTAGAATCTAATAAACCTCTTCTTTTTGCATATCGCAGGGTTTTTAAAGCTTTGGCTCTGAAGCCAGACTGCCTGGCTTCCCATCTTGGCTTCACCACTCACTAGTTACTTAACTGCTCCAAGGCTCAGTTTTCTCATCTGTAGTGTAGGGATAAGAATAGTACGGACTCCACAGTGTTGAAGAGGACTAAATGCAATCATGCATGTTGAGCCCTTAGCCCAATGTCGCATACACAGCACAGGCTCTATAGCTGTTTCTAGTATGATTATTAAGGTAAAAACAAGAGTAGGTCTGTAGCCCCTGTTATGTGAAATCAGCCCACCACCCCAGCCACCTGACGCTCTCCCTGGATGCCTTGAAAAGCCGCCAGGGTTTCAGGGCTTGGGCAAGCGTGAGTGATTCGCGCTCTGGCAGGAAGTTCCAGGCTATTGCACCTGCCAGAGGCGCTTGACTCTCCTTCTTGTAGAGAATGGGGAATGTGTCACATTGATGGGGGCCCTTTATCGCACATCAGGGAAGCGCTTTGCACAAATGTTTGGATCAACTTTTCATGACTCTGGCCCCAGGTCTGCTATGAATCAGTCTTGCAGTCCCAGCTCACTCACTCCAGAGATTGTCCCGAGGCTGTGGTTTCCATCCCTGCCTGCCTCCCACCCCTCCTTCTTCCACTCCTACCTGCTGTCACCAGCCACCACCTTGAATCCCCCAGGAACCCAGGGTGAAAGAGATGTGGGGTGATGTGAATGACAATTGCCACGCTGGCCCTCCAGGATGTGTTAACTGCTATTAAAAGATACTCCAAGTCATTATTGGAACATTATGAGGACTGAGCTGATTGCCGCTAATCTCAGACTCCCTTTGTGTTCCTAATGGAGGGGAGCTGCCTCGTGTGAAAAATCCCATTTTGTGTCTCTCTTCTAAAATTTCATTTAAGAAAAATAACTAGGGGCAACATGTGATATTCAGCAATGGAAAATGAGTAAGATAAGGATTTAAGTACAGAGCAAGTGAATCACAAAATAGAACTTCGTGCAGTCAGGTAGGCACTGAAGAGAGCAGACACACAGGAGGAGTGAAGGGGTAGAGGACATCAAATCGCCCTTCTGATCCGCTTTCACCACCTCTGATGACATCAGCAAGAAAATCTCTTTTTGTGTTAGTGTGTCTTTAACACCCTTGGACACAAGACAATCTCCCTTTGTTAACAAATGGACAGCAGACCCACACCATTAGGCAAACAGCACAGCTTGACTGGGTTAAAAATCCCTGCTAAAGCACACAGGCACTCTGTGGCCTTGGAGACGTTAATAAACCTCTCGATGGCTCAGCATCTTCCTCTGTGAAATGGGGTTAATGGTAGTCCTTCTTTCATAGATTTACCATGGGGATTCAATGAGTAGCTTCACAGGAAACAGGTTCGTCACTCCGCTGATGTGAGCAACCAGTATGTGGCAGCTGACGGTATCTGAATTGAATATAATTGCTTTGTTCTCATTGTACTTATTTTTAGGATTATTTTCTGCTTGGGGAACATGATACTGGTTTTTCATTTTTAATAGCAATACAAAGTATGTTTGTAAGAGATGTACTTAAAGTCACCCAAAAAAGGCGTATTAACAATAGAACAGATAATATGAGATTGTGGCAAAAATCATGAAAATGGTACTTAAATAACTAAATTTTGGGAAGCCTGATCCAGTCTAATTTACTCATTTTGCAAATGAAAACCTGAGTCCCAGAGAGGGAAAGTGACTTCCCCAAGATCACACAGCAAGCTAGCAGCAAAGTGATTCTAGAATTCAGAACTCAGCTGAGTGTTTTACCTAACACACTGTATTCAGGTCACTAAGTTGATCATGTTCTAAGAATGAACAAATGAAAAGGTACCCTATGAAGTGAGTGATCACTTCTTTGACATCTTGGTACTGGAGCTATTATTATGGAAATCCTCAGCTACAATGAGCCACTTCACTCTTTTTTTTTAAAAAAAAAAAAAAGGAAATAATATCATTTTCAGGGTTTTCAAAGAATTCAGGCAAGGCACAAAAACAATTCAGAACTCAGGATGCTGTTTTATTTGGCGCATGTGTAAGATATGCCTTTTGGTTCCTAATTTTTTTCATAAAAGCATATTCAGGCTAAAACAGAAAATACTGTGATGACCTTTTTTCATAAAAGCAAAAAGGGCAGGCAAGAAAACATTTGTTTCATTGGAGGACAAAGGATGAATTTATGTGGTCCAGTGTAACCATAGCATAACAAGATTACATTGCGGGGGTAAAGTCAGTCCAGTGGCAACTGGAGAGCAAAAAACAAATTGCTCTCCAGCCCTGTCTGAGTGGTTCCTGGCTTCAAAACGGAACAATAAATTCCCAACCCTCTCCAGTTCTTTCTTGTTAGTAGGCAGGGCTGGGGGCCTTTTAATTTCCAACTTACTTTAGGTATTGATTACTTGTAAGTGCACTAGAGACCAGGCAGTGGGCTTAATTCTATTAGTAGGAATGAATAACCACCTCTGTCCAGCACCTGCTGCAATGAGCAATGTATTAAACTCCTCCATCTCTGAAGAGGTTCTTCCTTCCTTTTAGGAGATGGAATTCGTGTGTTTTGACTAGAATCTGGGCAAAATGGAAAAATTTGAGGTGAAACCAGAAAAAGAGGTTTACCTAGGAGTTATCCAGTGACTGTGAGTGTTCTCCCCTCGGTGTATTTCCCACCCCTTACTCTATATGAGGATCACAAATGTGGAAGTCCTCAGCTGCTAGGCAAGGAATGGAAATGGAGGGAGCTGTCTAGGGAAAGTGGGGACCTGGAGCATGCCTGCCTCTCCAAAGGGGTGGCAGCCACTCAGTTGCAGTCACCTGTCACCTTGTGATGCAGGCCCAGTATTGCCAGATATTCTCATCACTAAAGAAATGCCAGAAACCTAGATTTTTGTAAATTGCTCTGATTTTTAAATGTCAGTGACTGGTTTGCTTTTTTCCAAAATTTAGTGTAGGCTCAACACAAGCATCAGAGTGCAGCTTCAGCCTGCAAGCACCTCTGCTCTGTCCCTTCCCCTGAGCAGTCTCGCTCTCTCTGATTTTCAAATGCCAAGAATAAGCAGTGACTCCCCAATCTGCACTCCAGCTTGACCCCCACTGGAGCACTACACCTGCACTCCTCAGCTAGGGCCCACCTCCTGGTTTGTGTGTGTATATGTGGGCTTTATGCTTTGTTTTTTTATTTTTCTTTTTGGCCAACATTTAAGGCATTGATGAAGAAGAAGGAGCCAATGAAGGAAATAGAGGAAAGGAACCCAGTTGATGGCATCCAACATGGCAGAGAGGTCCGGATGGTCTCTTGTTCTTCTTGTTCACGGTGCCTGGTTCACAGAAGGTGCTTAATAAATCTTTGTGGACAAATGACAAAATGAGGGAATAAAGTGAAAGACAAATGGAGTCACTGTGTTGTCCATAAGGAAAACTGACTAGGATCTGAAGCAGAAACTATCAGCCACTGAAATGGAATCAACAATGGACAAACCAGAGCTTATAAAGTCAGAGGTCCAACTAGGAGAGAAAAGAAAGGTAGAGAATCTAAAAGCCCATGGCCTGAGTCAGTTGGGACATATCATTTGGAGACAGAAAGCCTGAGTTTGAATCATTGCTCTGCTAATTAGTAGCCACAAGATTTGGGGCAAGTCATGAATCCCACTGGGTGTTGGTTTCTACATCTGAAAACAGGGACTGAGATTATCTAACTCCTGGAGGTTATTGGGAGAATCAAATGAAACAATGGAACTTAAAATGCTTTGCAAACTGAAAGACACCCCAGAATGGGGAGTGGAGAACAGGAGAGTCCAGTCACGTAGAAGGTGGTGAGTCAGAAGGACAGTGCAGAGCCAACATGTTTCTTAGGCTGTCTGCATCATTTAACATGTCAAGACGGCTGTTTGCCCTTGGCTTGGGTCACCCTGATTAACAGGTGCATGGCCAGCCGGAAGTTTGACTCTTACTAAGCTGACTGGATGACTGAGTTGGGAGGAGCTCCTTAACTTGGCCAGTGATGGAAGACAGCTAAGACAGCAGCCAAAAGCAAAAGCAACCTTCCCCATCCAGCCCAAGGATGACTGGATTATCTGTGAAACTCAATCGACAATCTGTCTCCAAGAGTACACATGAAACAATCCTTCCAGGGCTTCATTGTTGATGAAGAGGGTGCACCAACAAACAAGCTCATTCAGGGTGTGAATTATTTATGTTCGTAGGATGCAAGTTTACACAGCTCCATTAACAAAAATTACATTTGGCAACCACTTCTAAACAAATGCAGTGACTGTGGTTTTAAGTAGTGAGCTAGACAATAAAATAGAGCAGCTTCCTCAAGCCTACTAAGTAATTCTCTCCTTGACCTCAGCAGCTGGAAGCTTGATAAATGGTTAAGAATGTGGGCTCTGGAGACAGATAGACGTGGTTCAAATCCTAGCTCTGTCGCCTTGGGCCTCTTAACCTCTCTGAGTCTCAGTTTCCTCAGCTCCAAAATGGAAATAATAATACTAGCTACTTTCAAGAGAAGTTGTCGGGATTAAATGAGATGATCTTTCCAAGAAGCTAAGCACAGTGCTTCTCTCAAAGAAAGCAGTCCAAAAATGATAGATAATATATTTGCTCCTACGGTCACTCCAGAATTTCACTGTAGATCTACTCTCTTATTTGCTGGAATTTGGAGGATTCTAGACTGTTAAAGATGTGAACACCATTGAATTAAGACAATTTAGAACAAAGAGTTTATTTTCTTGGGGCCTGAGAGCATCTTGAAGGCCCATAAGAAGCTTTTTAGGAAGACATAGAGGACCCAAAATTTAAAAAGCTTTAGGCAACTTGCAAGCTCTTCAACTAGAATGGCTCCACTTTGACCTGTTTTTTTATACAGGAGCTGTATGTACCATTTTGCTTGATGAACTGTTTTTTACTAGTAAAAATAAGTCAACATCTTCATTGTACAAAGAGAAAAGCTGAGGCCCAGAGAGAAGCTGAGGCCCAGAGAGAAGTGACTTGACCAAAAATACATTGTGAGTATGTACCAGACACAGGAATGGGTTTTATGTCTCCAAATGTTTGTTAAGCATAAAAAAATTAGTTTAAATTATTAACTATTAGATAGTTAATATTCTCAACATAACCATTCTGTCTTTAATTAGATCAATGTTACATTCCATCCAACATGCTTCTTCTCCTTTGAGACATAGACTAAAAAGATCTATCTTACATCCAGACACATGGAGAGCCTCACTTAGGCACACATATACCTTGTACCTAGGAACTGCAGCACAGCTCAATGACTTTCACATTCTGTTATTTTGCTTTTGCTTTTATTGTCAAAATGTTTCATAGAAGATCAAACCAAGACAAACTAAAAGAGATCGGGACAAAATAAAGAAGGAGGGAGAAAAGAGAATCCATGAAATCCCAAATTAGGCAAGTTCTATATATATACAACGTCTACTTCCCAGGAAAACCATTAAATTATCATCCTCACATCCTCACATGCAACCTCAGAGCTGGCAGCTATTGAGTGTTTATCTGGCAGCAACTGAGTGTTTATCTGAACCAGGTTCTGTGCTTAACACGTCACACATGTTTGTTTTCTCATCTAGATCTCTCAAGAATTCTATGAGGCAGGTATTACTATTCCCATTTTACAGATGAGGAAAAAAGAATAGAATTAAGTAAGTAGCACAAAATCACAAGGCAGGGACAGAGCCAATATTTGAACTCACATCAGCATAACTCCAGAGCTCTTGCCTTTAACCGTGGTATACAGTGGATTTACCTGCAGCCACATGTAACTTACATGAATTGAACTAGATATATTCAAATAAACAATCAAAACAAGTAGAGAGGGAAAAACAAGTGAACAGCATACGTGATCCCACCTGTCCTTCCTCCCTCTGACCATGGACTCCAAGGTGAGTGCCAGATTGAATATGTTCTTTGATGGTCCATCCATGGCCACATACACATCATCACCACCGCATGCAGAAAGTGACTCTAGGGTTTAAAGACACACTTTAAACACTTTACTAAGTGTGAGCCAGCTACATCATCTGAGGCTCCAAGAAGCAGTAGTGATCTGGTCCAAGGTTGGGAGAAAAATGACTGCATTCTATCAGTCTCCGACAAGAGCAAGGAAGTCTTTCAGAGGGACATTCAAGGGAAATTTTGACCACACCATTTTCCTCCTTAGGTGTTCACTTGAGACCTCCCTTAGGAGTTGTATATTCTGTCTCTGGACTGAAAGGGAGCCTAATGGGGAGGCAGGAAAGCCAGTTTCTGGCCCTCACTCTGCCACCATACTAGAGTGAGATATCTTCTGTCTGCCAAAAGAGGATCACTTAGGGAGCCAAATGATTAAGAAGCCGTCACTTAGTATTTGGGTTTAGTCTCCGAGGGCTGCGGGAATTGGGTTACACCAAGTTGATCTCTACGAGGGGACTGTCCAGACCCTCAGGAGATTCCATATCTCACACGGAGGACGTGTACCAATACCTGCCCCATTTCCAACAACTCCATGTTGTTTAGTGCTTGAGGCAATCCTTTCCCTGGGTCTATGGGGAAATAAAAAGGGACAGCCTCTTGGCTTGGAGGCATCATTGCAGCTGGCCTGGGGCTCAGACCTAGACTTGGAAACAAGGACAGGCTGCAACCCCTCTCCATCCCAATCAGCAACCCCTGCCTCATCCCAGCAGCTGGTCACTGGATCATTCACAATATCAATGACAGAAGAAGGTGGCAGGAGCCAGGAGAAAAAAGGAAATCCTTTCCAGCCAACTGCAATCTGAGCTGTCCAATCCAGAAGTTTATATTATTAAAAATAAAAAGGGAAATGAAAAAATTGACCAAATGTAGTTATAGGGAGGCTGAGATGGCACATTGTAGGGCCTCTTGGTGAAAGATGAGGACTTCTCTCAGCCAGTGGGTTTTGTCTTTATCATGCCAAACAACCATTCTCAATGGCTTTGTTTCCTTTAAAGGAATTGACCCATTTTATTCAAACAAATAGACCAGTTGTTTGAGCGCCAGACAACATAGCCTTCATATTCTTCTGCAGCTTAGCAAAGTTTCTCAAATAACAGCTTTGCACGCCTGCCTGGGCTGATGAAACGTGCAACTTAATCATCTGGGGTGGCCAAGAGCCAATGTGACTGTTGGAGGAGAGAGTCAGACATAACTGTGTGGAATGAAGGTCCAAACTCTGTGGAACTCAGTGGACAGCAATGCTCTTTAGAGCTGGACCCAACTACAGTAGTTAGACCCTCACCCAATGGAATTTCACCTGCAAATACTGAAAGGACCTAGAAACAAACACTCCTAGACCTAATTGTGCTGCTGCTTGCATTGCACTTTGTAGCATAGTAGCCCCTGACTTCTGTGGTCTGCTCATTGGAGAGAGACCCTCTGCCTGTAACCAGAGGGCTGCTCTGTAGGTCAACCTGCTTAGCTAGGGCTCAGGAAACCAAGCCCTACCCTGACTCCAAGGCTAAGGCAGATAGCCATTTGCCACTAGTACCTTTATTCTCCAGTTTTAGGGAGGGATGGATAGGTGTGCATATGCATGCATGCGCGCATTTATTACTATTGTTTATATGCATATATATCGTATGCATATTTCGCTGTTATACAGCCCAAGAACCTTCCTCTCCTATAACTTGCTTTTATTCTCAAATTGGATTATAGGTAAGTCTTTTCTTCTCTTTCCAAGTTGTAACTTACTAGGCCAGAATTTTCTCTTGCATCCCTACATTGAGAGAATGCCAATGGATCTTAAAAGAGGAATCACAGAGATCCATTTTCCAGTCCAATGCTTGGCTCCCCACCCAGAGCCCAGTGCAGGACTGGCTCACAGTGGCACTTGGTAAATATCTGGCAACTCAATCAAGAGGTTGGTCAAAAGGCTGACTGGGGTTTGCTCCACTCAAAGGCAGCTTCAGGTCCTTGGCTCTGTGTCCTTGATTAAGCTGGAGCTAGAGAAGACCCCAGCCATTGTCTAATAAACACATGCACACACACAACTGTAAGCTCTACAGGACAGGTTAGGATGTCCCAGTCCGTTCAAGGGGCAGCCCCTGAGCCAAGGATACAAGCACCAGTAGTTCATTTGGGAGGTGATCCCAGAAAGCACCAGTAGGCGATTTGGAAAGTAAGATGGAAGGAAGGAAGCCAAAACATGACATGTTAATGAGCAACTGAGTCATATTCCCAGTGGGGACCTCTGGCTGACAATGGAGCACATGCCTCAGAGTTGCCCCTACCGAGGGATATTTTCTACCAACTCCCATCTGTTAACTGAAGGCTTCTCCTGCAGATCTCAGTCCCTAGCACCCCCAGGCTGCCCTGAGCATTGACCAAGCATGCTGAGAAAGCCCTGTGGCAGAGTCCTGGGTGCATGCAGCAGGAAGCTGGGGAGTAAAGGAAAGATGAGTGCCTGTGGGTAGGAGGAGGGCTGTAACAGCAGCCGACACAGCTGGAATCCCTGGTGCCTATAGCCGTGCCTGGAACATAGCTGGTGTCAAAAAACCAAGTTACATAAATGAATGCATTCATTCCATTTGTTTTACAAAACTTTTTTAAAATTATTTTTTAAAAGGGGGACATTTTCTTCAAAGGAAATCTTATGAACAAAGTTCAAAATGTAAGAGATGAAAGAACAGTTGTCTGATTTAAGGACCAAAGCCCCATCTCCTCCTTCTACTGTCTACAGACACGGTGAGGAACATCCAGGGCACCTCAGAGCACAGGGTGGAAAGTCCTGGTCTAATTCATTGGCTTCATTTTACAAACAGGACAATTGAGTGCTCTGTCTCTGGTTCACCAGTGTGAACCCCAGTGAATATTAGCATGCTGTCTCAATCTGTTCTCCAAAGCTGAAAACCATGAGCTAGTGCTGAAAATCAAAGGTAGCCCAGGAGAGTTGGCCAGCGAGGGTGGCTGCCACTCTGGGCTTTGGCTCAGACTAAGCATCTCCCCTGGAAGCACGTGGGAAGCCCTGGCTGAGGACTGAGATGTTCTTCCCCAAGACTGGAGGAAAAGAAGAAGCATTATTGTAAAATCATGACACCTCAACTGTCTCCAAGAACATAAGCAGTTAAGTCCGATGTCACTTGTGTCCCATTGCTCCAGAAGCAAACTTAGTAGCCAAGGGGTATGTCAGCACCATCCGTTGTCACTCTCACAGGAGCTGCTTTTCACAGCTGCCAGAGGGGCTGTCATCTTGTACACACATGTGTGGAATTGAGTCCCCTTGTCCCTGGGAAGATTTGCTGGGCAGACACATCTTGAGGGGGTGGCTGGGAACAAAAATCCTGAAGAAATTAGAAACACAAGTTTGTGCTAGAAAGCCAAGTTTGAGGTCACTAAATTGAAATGTACACTCATGGACAGGCAGAGAGAGGTGGAAAGGAAGATGTGTGTTCACCCCCAGGAGCTGGACCTGTTGGGCTTCCTGTGGCAATGCTTGGATCACACACATGGCATTCAGCCCCCTGGGTCTAGGTTTCTTGCTGCCAACACTGAAAACCCCAGGCCAGCTGCCTTCCCTCTGGTCTTGACATTATCTGGACATCAAGTGAGGCAGCCAAGTTCACCTCCTAGTTCTATGGATGCAAGGGGAAACATATCCCTTCTTCAGTCTCTTTGGAGCACCCGGCATTCCCTCTGCTGACCAGAAAAAGAAAAGAAATAATAAAAATGGCTTGGTGTGAACCCCAGTGGATATTAGCATGCCGTCTCAGTCTATTCTCCAACGTTGAAAACTAATGGATCATTCCACCTGAGACAACTTGCCCCGTCTCCTCATCTCACAGATGAAAATGTGAGGCCCAAAAAAGAAGTGACTTGCCTAAGATTGCAGTTATTTAAGAAAAGATCTGGAATTAAATGCCAGCTTTTTCTAATTCCTGGTCCATCGCCTCTTTTTCTAAACTAATTTTAAATAAAATCTACCTTTTGTTGTTTTAGCTCTGCATTTTTTCCCCTCTTTTCCTTTCTTTGTTTCTTTTAAATTTTTAAAACTTTTTTAGCACTGTGCCTGGCAAACAGACTTTCATTTAATATTTGTTGAATAAAGTATTGTAAGAATATGTACATGAATCTTCTTTCTGAGGAAAAGTTGGGGCTTCTTAATTTATTGTATTTTATTTATATGAGATGGCATTTCACTATGTTGTTCAGGCTGGTTTCAAACACCTGGACTCAAAGGATTCTCCACCTCAGCCTCCCGAGTAACTGGGATTACAGGTGCACACCGCTGTGCCTGGCAGGACTTTTCTTTTTAATCCATTTTTCAGTCATCATAGATCTTTCAAATGGTACACGCATAAGCATGTTGGATAAGGTGTCTTCTTTATAGAAAGTTGAGGTTGCTAGATGCAGTTCAGGGTTCAGAATAAGAAAGGGTGATTAAAAAGTGAGCAACATTTGGTAGCAATTGAGAAGACTGTTGCAGTAACACCTCCCTGGAGCATTCTCAGACCCTTGTCCATGGCCCAAGGCAAAAAGAAGTTCAAGAGCTTGCCTAGCATTAGGCCAAAATTACTTCCAGTTCCAAAATTCTGTAATTCATCACATCAATTGACCTAAAATCAGGATATCCTTGCTGCTGGCTATAATCATATCTATACCCTCAAAACACTCAGCCTGATAAGGTGATTTATAAAATCTTGTTATTTCTGTCCAAAACAGCCACAGTGATTTCCACCTAAGAGAGAAGCCTCTGGACATCAGAATGTCTCTGGCGCAGCCTGAGCTTGTCTCTTTTGACTTTACCTTCTTATCCTTAGCATTCAGACACTACAAAGCCAGCAATAGGTTTCATCTTTGTTTGTTTGGATTTTGCTATTTACTAACCACTCCTTTTGCCCTCAGTAAAACAGGCTGACTGTAAACACAATCTTTTTTCAAACAGCAGACACTAACAATAGCTGTCAGCATTTTTACGATCACCCTTCTTTTCACTTCCCTGACTCTATCACCAAGCGTTTGAACCTCATCCTAGTGCTCTCATGAGCGCCACCTTTTTTTTTTTTTTTTTTTTTTTTTTTTTAGACAGAATCCCGCTCTGTCTTTCAGGCTGGAGGGCAGTGGCAGGATCATGGCTCACTGCAACCTCCGCCTCCCGTATTCAAGCAATTCTCATGCCTCAGCCTCCAGAGTAGCTGGAATTATAAGCACTCACCACCATACCCGGCTAATTTTTGTATATTTAGTGGATACAGGGTTTCACCATGTTGGCCAGACTGGTCTCGAACTCCTGACCTTAGGTGATCCACCCGCCTCGGCCTCCCAAAATGCTAGGATTACAGGCGTGAGCCACCGCGCCCGGCTGCACCACCTTTCTTTAAGTACACTGGGTGAAGCCCTTTACATTGCCTCCTTTCATTCTCACAACATCTCAAATGTGGTGATTACTGGTTCCATTTTACAGATTGGAAACTGAGTCTCAGAGAGGTTGTGACCTGCCCAAAAGTACACAGCCAGTAAAGTGACAGAAATGGGTTTCAAATCCAGATTTTATTTCCAAAGGTCAAGTCTAAAAATAAAAATAGCTACTAAGTTTTTATACCTTTACTATGTGCCAGGCACTATGCCAAGTGCCTTGTGTACATTATCTCAAATCTTTACAGCAAATCAATAAAGTGGACTTTATTCTATGATTGAGAAACCAATGGCAAAGAAGGGTTAAGTGACTTGCCCAGCATTATACAGCTAGAAAAATGCAGCCAAGAAACAAATTCAGAATTTCTAACTCCTAAGTCTGTGCTCTTAACCTGGAAACTATATGATTCCCTCCACTCCAGAGGCTGAGACAGATTTATGCATAAATGGAGTCACATTCTACACTCTATTACTCTGTTCTGTAATTTGTTTGTTTTTCTCATCAGTAAAGGTGGCGGGCTTTCTTTTTTCTTTTCTTTTCTTTTTTTTTTTTTTTTTTTTGAGACAAGAGTCTCACTCTGTTGCCCAGACGGGGCTCTCACTCTGTTGCCCAGATCTCGGCTCACTGCAGTCTCCCCGATTCTCCTGCCTCAGCCTCCCAAGTAGCTGGGATTACAGGCGCATGCCACCACACCTGGCTAATTTTTGTATTTTTAGTAGAGACACGGTTTCACCATGTTGGCCAGGCTGGTCTTGAACGGCTGACTTCAAGTGATCCACCCACCTTGGCCTCCTAAATTGCTGGGATTACAGGTGTGAGCCACAGCACCCGGCCTGGTGGGTTTTCCATTCTTATCTGTAAACTTGAAATAATGTGACCCAATCCTGCTCCCTTAAACCAACAACCGGTGCTTCCTCTATTTGGTGGTCCTTCTATTTGATCACAGCCCCACACCTTGGACACTGATCTCAGCCATCTTGCTCTCTGTGACTCCTTGACTCCTTATCTTTCACTCACCTTCAGTTTGCTGTCTCACACCAACCCCTCAAACCTGAAACTTCATACAGGCCACTGATCCAGACCTCGGGTTTCAGACAAACCCTCATTACCCCGATTTGGCCACTTCTGACCAAGACTCTGGAAAGACACATCATCCCTTGCAGCCAGCAACCCAGTACTCTAGCCTTCAACACAGCCCTTGCCTTGCAAGCAGTTGTCTTCCTCCCCCGCATGGATTTGCTCCGGCTTCATAAACAAGTCAATGACAGAAAGTCCATCACATAAGCTCTAAAATTCCTATAGTTAAAAAATAACATCTAATGTTGTCACTTCACTTAAGTAGGGCGATGAAAGTTTATTGATAAATATGCACAGACGACACCACTCTGAGGTTGAATTATGTCCATTACTCTGCTTAAAGTAATCTAATTGTGTGACTTTGGGTAAGTTACCTCACCTCTCTGGTTATCAGCTTCTTTATCTGTCAAACAATGGGTACAACTAGGGAATCCCAGGCCCCTGCAAACTCTGAAATCCTATTATTCTATGATTAAAAGAAATGACAAGCCTGATAGCTATTACTCCTATCAAGGTTTTTGTCCAATCATTAACCAAACTAATGAGACTGTTTCTGCAATCCAGCTGCAAAGTTCACTTTCAGAGAGAAGGGGAGGATTCGGGAAAATTGGACGTTCCTGGACATTGCTGGGGAAAAGAGACTGAGTTGATCATAGTGTGCTGTCAACAGTGAAAGAAAATCTGGGAGATCCTCACAGAAATGGGGCGCACTTTGGAATGAAGGAGCACTTGTGGTGAGTCAAAAACTATTAGCTGACTGCAGTCAAGATGAAATCCACTTTGGAAATGTTTGGGATTTTTTTAAGTTTGGCTCAATCACTTGTTTTTCATTGTTCCTTATGTAATCTTGTGGGATGTGGCGTCAGAAAGTCATAAATCATTCATGGTGCTTTGCAAAAACACACACACACACACACACACACACACACACTGTGCAAAGCAGATGCAACTTAAAATGAAATGAGAGCAGTTTCTGCGTGAAACCGAAAAGAAAAGCGTAACTCACATGGTTTGCACGCTGATCACTAATTCTCGCAATCTCTATATAGCTTGGTCATTTGTCTCCAGTTTCTTGTGCTTCATTTTAAATGGAGAGTGAGTTAAAGATATAGCCTATCACAACTGCATTGCATTTTTCCAAGAGTCTTAGAAAAGATGCTGTAGTCGCGGCATTTTTGGAAACGATTCAAACTGGCAGATTTTTATTTCCTGCTTGAAGAAACCCAGAAAGCCCTGTTTTGTTCAAAAAATCCCTTTTACAATATGCTTGTCACTACTGTTCATAATACCTATGGATCAATTAAACTCTTTTCGTGAAATATACGCTTCCTCAAAACCTACATACAAAAACACAAGTAGCCCCTGGCAGACGTAACCCATAAAGCTAACTCTAAAACATCAACACCTTAATAAAAGTGGTTTAGCTGAATTATTTCTGATGTGGCAGCTAGCTACAATGAGGTTTCTAATAAACAGATAAATTATGTTTTTTTAAATACTCTTTCATATTCATTAACTCATTTCAGCTTTACATAAGTAGCAAGGAGAGTTGGGTGGTCATTCCTTAATTCATACCTAGAACAAACTTTATTGACTGCCAAGCACTATGTAAGAGTTCTAAAGATACAGACAAGATAATAACGCCCAGCCTGGGCAACATAGCAAAACCTCATGTCTACCAATATATATTTTTTCCATTAATCAGCCATGGTGGTTTGTGCCTGTAGTCCCAGCTACTCAGGAGGTTGTGGCAAGAGAATCGCTTGAGCCCGGGAGGTCGAGGCTGCAGTGAGCCATGATCATGCCACTGCACTTCAGCCTGGGCAACATAGTGAGACTCTGTCTAAAAAAAAAAAAAAAAAAAAGATGGGCTGGGCACAGTGGCTCATACCTATAATCTTAGCACTTTGGGAGACCAAGGCCAGTGGATCACCTAAGGTCAGGAGTTAGAGACAAGCCTGGCCAAAATGGTGAAAGCCTGTCTCTACTAAAAATACAAAAACTAGCTGGGCGTGGTAGCACACCCCTGTAATCCCAGCTACTCTGGAGGCTGAGGCAGGAGAATCACTGGAACCCAGGAGGCAGAGGTTGGGGTGAGCCAAGATCGCACCACTGCACTCCAGCCTGGGCAACAGAGTGAGACTCTGTCTCAAAAAAAGAAAAAAACAAAAAAGATAGTAATGGTACTTGGCCTTATGCCGCTCACAGTGTAGTGAGGGACAAACACATAAAAACCATTACAGAGACATAAACCAAAATGAGAATGTCTCCCAAAAGTTAAGTGTTTTTTCCCACGTCAAACAGCTAGAAAGTTCTGGGGCAAGAATTCTCTGCAAAGTCTAAGGTCTCCAAAGTCTAAGTTCAGAACACTCTTGACAACACTCTACAGCATTTTATACATGAATAAATTTTGGTGAAAGAAAATGAGGAAAAGAAAGCTCCCAAACTGAGGTTCTGATATTGGAGGGATAAGTCAGGTTAGTTATCTCAGGAACCACTGAACGGCCAGCAAAACTGAGAGAGATTCCTCAGCAGAACAAATGGGGGAAGTATTTCCACAGATCTACTTCGTAATTTCTCCCCAGCAGCCTTGAAGTGATGTCCAACCTACAGCGTCTGGCATTGGGTTGGTGCTCAAGAAACATCTACTTACTCTCTGTTCAATTGAATTTAAATGAGTTATATGACCTCTTTTGGGTATGTTACCAAATGTCAAACAGTTGCCAACTGGCCCCCCCAAAATCCTTGAAATCTCCATGATGTTGCCTTGAACCCTGAATTCTACAGCATGGGAAAGCCTTAAGCCATCCTCAAGACCTTTGCATTTTTCTGGTGTTGAGAATCTTTTTGTTGGCTCACTAATTCCATTCTACCCGTGTCCCAAGGCATAGGGCTTTCTCTGTTTTCCATGAGAAATCTATTTATGTCTGCCCTTTGCTAAGCTTTCAAGAATTCATTGAAGATCACACAGTTCTGGGGAGTGATTATATCATGGACAATGCAGTACAGCTGATTCACCATCGTGCTGGTTCTACCACCCTCTCCCTCGCCCTCTCTCATATTTTCCTCTCCCTTTCTTCCTCTTCACTCAGGTACAGCTATACTTGCTGTAAGTATTTTACAGTAAGTGGGCTTGTCAAGGGGTTTTTCCCCACCAAGGTGGATCTCTCCTCAGAAAGATTCTCAAACCAACTGCTCAGACAATAAAAGTGTTCCATCTCTTATTCCACCCAAGACTGAGATCAAAGATGGAGACCACTGTTCTTTACTTACCATTATTTCCTTTGACCACATGAGGAAAGATGTCAGAGAGTCCCTAGCATAATAGAGCTCCTGAGTGCTCACCTAACTCAATGGAAGAACTGCTTTCACCTTGATCCAATTGCCAGCTTATCTACCTGGCTTTGATTCTCTGGAACCACAGACTTTCTTCATTGCAAGTGTGGTCTGACGTGTTCTGGATCTGTGTCTATAAGCAACAGAAAAAAAATTATTAAGCACCCATTGCAAACAAAGTAAAATTCTAGGGACTGAGAGAGAAGAATCATGGCCTCTGTTCTATAAGAACTTGTGAGCCCAGCTCTGGCACCAACTTACCATGTAATTTTAGGAAAATGACTAATTTCCAAGCCTCAGTTTCCTCATATGTGAAATGGTGATATTATCAACACCTACCACAAAGGGTCATTGCAAAGAATAAATAAGGTAAAGACAAAACAAAAAGGCAAAACATGTAAAGTACTTGGCGTAGTACATGGTTAATAATGATAATAAATTATGTACAAATAAATCAGTGTTTGCTGATTTATCAGTGATTGCTCGATGAAATGGGAAAATATGCATAATATAAGGCAGATTTTGATAGGTTTTATAGGCGAGTTACAATGACCTATGGGGAAATATGGGAGGGAAGAATTCATTCTAATTTAGAGGATTGAGAAAGGATACTCAGAGTAGACAGGAGTTGAGTTAGGTGTGAAGAACAAATAGGATTGGGACAAAAGATCTTGGGAAGTTTCCACAAGGTATTGAGAATCAGTGTTGAAAACTCATATATTTTTGGTAGCGTTTCAATCTTGAAGGATGATGATCTTGGCTTCTACCAGTTTTGGTGAGAAACTAGGTTGCTATATTCAGAAACGATTTGGTTGATAGACGTCTTTAAAGCTTTGTGGCTAAAACTCTACCTGATCCCTATGCAATCTATGGGTGGCATAGTTTTTATAAGGTCTGAGGTTACATTACCTGAAAGATCATTTAGACCAATACTCATTAGATGTCTCAACCGTTGTGGGTACAACATTCTTATTCAAAAGCCAACTCATTATCAGTTCATACACCTCCAATGATGGAACATTCATTGCCAACACTATTTTGACCACAGTTAATATACTGAAAGGAATCAGAGGGTAGGAAACCCACCAGGTTCATGGGATATCATGGTAAGAAGGACATAGTTTCCAGAAATTATCAGTTTTAAAAGGAAACTTAGCTTGGCTCTAAGCAAACCATTCAACCTCTCTGGACCTCAAAGCATCTCTCATCTTGCTTACGGCTCTAATATCCTGAAGCCTCAATCAAAAACATAGCAGAGATTAAACAACATATTGTAGAGAAAAATCAACTGAAATTTGGCACACATATGTATTTTATAATTTTCAACTACAAAGTAAAGGGATTATTATTATCACTATGAAAGCATTTTATTTGAATTCAACAAGCATCATGTCAGTCCCCAGGGTTACAGACCTGCATATTCTTACTCTACTCCACCCTTGACAAACCATGCCTGGAAAGCCTTCTATCCAGGTGTGGATGCCTCAGTTTAACAGGTATACCAGTACGCTATGGTTTGGCCAGAAGCTGCAGATATAGCTGTAACATAGGCTGTCATCTAAGTGAAAACTCTTATCAGAGCTGTATGAGAGGAACTAAAGTTCTTTTAAACTACTGAGAGTAGAACAGGTGTCCACAGGTAAAATTATCACAGAAGTGGATTTCAGTTTTACATAATGAAAATCATCCTAGTTATTAGAGTTGCCCAACTGGAAAAGGTAATGAATCCCATTGCCAGAAGTATTTCAGAAGGATCTGGAGAACTAACTCTTAGAGTAGTTGTAGAAGACATCTTTGCATTGTCTAGGTGATTAGTCCAGAAGATATACAGTAATATTGATCATGATTGATTCATTTATTCAACATATATTTAGTGAACACTTCCTGACTTTGAGGCTTGCATCCCTGGGTTTAAATCTCCACTGTGGTACTTCCTAGCTGTGATACCTTGAACCAGTTAGCGTCCCTGTATCTCAGTCTCCTTATCTACAAAATGGGAATAATGATCGTTCCTGCTTCAGAGAGTTATTGTGAAAAGGAGATGATTTATATAAAGCAGTTTTTAACAGTGCCTGGCACATAATACGTAGTCAATTAATATTAGATATTAGGAGCAGTAATATGTGATATGTTACTGCTATAATATATTGCAGCCAATGGCAGGCACTGAACTAGACACTGGATTACCATGGTTAAGAAAACAGACATCAATCGTACCTTTCTTGAGTTTAAAGTCAGCCAAGAGGTTGGAGGGTGTAAGAGATAGTAAACAAAAAGTCACAGAAACAAATAGAGTTTCAAAATGTGAGAATGCTATGAAGGGAAAAAAGAGAATGTCATGATAGCACATAACAGAGAGGAAGGAGACTCATCTAGACTTGGAGGTGCAGGGAAGAGTTCCTTTAGGAACTGACACTTAGGCTGAGTTGCAGTATAGATGCATCCCTGTACCAGTGATTTAAAGGAGTGCCCTCACGCTTGAATTATTTTAAGTCCACAGAGAAAGCAAACCATCTATCTGCAAGAGTATGGCATCACCTGGCAATCTGATTCCCAATATGTGCATCAAGACTCACATTGGCAGTGTAAATGTAGACAAGCTCTCTTTGCTTTGGATATTAGATTCCATTTGATTTCTCTCTGAAATCTATAAACTCATCAATAAATCCATCCATCCATCCAACCATTCATTCAATGATCCACTGGCCTATGGGAGATTCAAAGATATATAGCCCCCAATGTCAAAAAATTCTGCAAGGGAAGCTGATGTGTGTATAAATTCCTATAAGTGAAGATACATGGGAGTGATGGAGGGAAATGCTATGGAATTTTGAAGAAGTTGGAAATTCAACACCAATACGGATATGAAGGGAGAAGTCATTGGAAAAAGTGGCATGTTGAAGTATGCTGAGGGATTCTAAGCAAAGTGAACTCAAAGGAATCAAATCTTACTCAGCATTTGTGTTCTAAAATCAATGCATAAAGCCAAAAAAAGTCATAAATAAAGGATAGTCAAAAGTTCCTTTAAAAATATCTTATGAGACACTGTGTTGGAAAATGACACTGTCTCTCAAGAAATCCAATGCAGTCACTGTGTCCTGTAGTCCCGAAATCAATTGTTGTTGCTTCAGCTGAATTCATGAGCTTGCTTTGAGGGGCCAGGTTGTATGAAAACCATGAAATCTTCCACATTGGACTCATACATGACGTGATGAGATGCTCATCCTGTGGGAAGACCATGGGAGTGGTGAGGAGTAGCCGTGGCCATGTTTCCCGCATCCTGCAGGGCAGCACTCACCACTCAGCATGGAAAAGGAAACAGAACTGTCCCTAGCAGCTTAGCCATCAATTTGCTCTGCTCTCAGCCTCTCTCAGTCTATTCATGTTATTTTTTGCCAACCAAATAGTTAACTGTGCATGCATTAAATATAAATGTAATAATGTGTCCAATGCAACATGGTTAAAAACCCAAGGTCAGCAAAGAGCTGGGCTATTCAGGAAACAACTCAATGGCCCAATATAACTGGAAGTTGGGGTCTATATTAGTCTCCTAAGGCTCCCATAACAAAGATTCCATCCTTTGCCTCTTCCAGCCTCTAGTGATTCTAATTCCTTGGCTTGCAGCTCCTCCCCTGTGTCCTTATGTCTCAACTCTCCCTCTCTTTTATTTTATAAGGACAACAGTCATTGAGCTTAGGGCCCACCCTAAATCTAGGATCATGTCATCTCAAGATTCTTAACATCTTCCAAAACCCCATTTCCAAAAAAGTCATATTCACAGGTACCGGGGTGGTGGGGTGGGGTTAGGACTTAGACATATCTTTTGGAGATCTGCTATTCAACCCAATACAAAGTCTAAGAAAGAGAGTTTAAAAAGTAGATTGAAGCCCGGTTTTGACAGACTTTGAATGCCAATTTTGAATGACTTTGAAGTTATAGTTCTCTTCAGAGTTGTGATGGTGGCAAGTTTTACTTATATGCTATTTAAACATCTCTCTGCAGGGTCTCCTCCTCTGCCTTACTGTTCCTCTCTGACACCCTGGAGCCCTTCCCCACTACTTTATGTACTCATGAGGGATCCTGCAGGACAATAATCTCTGAGAAACTTGATAAACTTCAACATTGCTTTTTCATGTCCTAATCAAAATTCCCAACTTGTATCGTATCCTCTACATGAGTGATGATTAATCAACTAAAATAATCTTATAAGATTAAAATATTCTTATAATTAATCAAATAAAATAATCTTATTTTAAAATAATAAAATAATTAAGGCACTGGCTTGTCAACATTGTTAGAAACTGCACATGTGGCAGTTTTGAGTATGTCTATGTTAATGAGTGCTCTTGCTTGCAGAGATGCAGCTGCTGCTAGGGACACCACCTGAAGCAGGGAGGGAGAAATGCCCTGACTAGCTGCTGCTTCTTGTCCCCAAATTATCATTGGCCAAACTCAGCTAGAATCCAGCTGACACAGGAGCCTGGGAGCTGCATCTTGCAGAGATAAGGTCCCTGTGATACAGAACAGACGTGGGAAGGGAAAGACACTATGGGAAGACAAGTGGGCCCTGGACCAGCACACTATTACCCCCATTTTACAGAAAGGGACATGGAGCTCAGAGAAGGTGATATAATTGCCTAGAGTCATGCAACTGGTGAGTATGAGTGTGGATTTTGAATCCTGGTCTGTCTGAATCATAAGCCTGAGGTCTTGCCATCTTGCCTGGCTCTCACTACCGTCATAGAAATTGTACTTGCTTTGTCTGACTGCTTGGTCAGGAGATAGACCAAGGTGCTGAGAGGTGGCTTCATGGCTCTGAAATCTGCAATAAAACCTTCCCTGGATTCAAGATCTGGGATTTTTTTTTTTTTTTAATTCTGGGATACATGTGCAGAACGTGCAGGTTTGTTACATAGGTATACATGTGCCATGGTGGTTTGCTGCACCTATCAACCCATCATCTAGGTTTTAAGCCCCAAATGCATTAGGTATTTGTCCTAATGCTCTCCCTCCCTTTGCCCTCCACCCCCCAGCAGGCTCTGGTGTGTGATGTTCCCCTCCCTGTGTCCATGTGTTCTCATTGCTCAACTCCCACCTATGAGTGAGAACATGCAGTGTTTGGTTTTCTGTTCCTGTGTTAGTTGGTGGAGAATGATGATTTCCAGCTTCATCCACGTCCCTGCAAAGGACACAAATTCATTCTTTTTTATGGCTGCATAGTATTCCATGGTGTATACGTGCCACGTTTTCTTTATCCAGTCTATCATTGATAGGCATTTAGGTTGGTTCCAAGTCCTTGCTATTGTAAATAGTGCTGCAATAAACTAAGTGTGCATGTGTCTTTATAGTAGAATGATTTATAATCCTTTGGGTATACACCCAAGATCTGGGCTCTTTGAATGGCACACAGTTGCAGTGCTCCGGTCTCCTTCAGGGAAGAACCCACTGAGCCCGCTGCTGCAAGTGCCATCAGCAGACGCTCCAGCTGTCAGCTTGAGCTTGGCGACCTCAGCTGCAGAGAGCCACCTTGCCCAGGAGAGTACCCTTCCCTGACAGCACACATCCAATCACTGATAAAGACTCAGTCTTTTCAGCTCACTGAGGACAACTCTGATAAACATCACAGTTCAACTTCTCCCTCTGTCCAATCCTGTTTCCTCTCCCTTCCCCAAGTGCCGATCCCTAACAACAAACCCTGACTATGACAGTCTACGACAGGCCTTGTTGTTGTCATTGTGCTCGTCTTAGAGTTCTCTTAGTCTACACATATACTGGATGATGGTGGCAACAGGAGTGAAAGCCATGGCAATGACCATCGTGGAGGTGATTTCATCTCCTTCCATTTCTAGACAGTGTGCAGGCCTGTCCTCGCTGGAATTTTTCTGGTTAATGTAGACAGACAAACAAGTGGAGACACCATGAAATGGTGAGGCATTCCATCATTTTCTTGATGATGATCCATTGCTTCATTCCCCCAGAATGAGTCACCAAAATAGCATTTGATTGGAAGGTCAATGGAAGCACAACCACCAGCTTTTTAACCCCACCTCTTTGTTTTTTATGCAGAGGGCAGAAAACATCGTCTGAACTACTTACTGTCTTGATAGTGTCTTCCCACTGGAACTGAAACACAATCTCACATTCTGCAGCCCCACTGGGCTATTGGGGTCTTTCTTCTCTCTAGAGGTAGCCTAGATTAGTTTCTGCCTTTCTGTAAAATGTTCCCTCTAAAAAATTCCCAGGATGCTTGGAGAAGTTCTCAGACCCACTGATTTCTAATACCAGCCCCTACAGCCACAATAAAGGCCTGAAGCTTGGTGGGGCTTCCAGAAGCCATCAAGTCCACCTCTCTGCCCTTAGGAAGAACCTCCCACCACCACCAACATATGCACATTTTATTTCTTCAAAATGAAATAAATTCCTTATTTTCTTGGCTATCCCAGCTCACCACTATCCAATCAGATGACACAAGCTACTGAAGCTCTGTAGAGCTGTGGGTGGCCTCCTTCACAATTTTCTTCCCTGCCAACTAATTCCTGACCTTAACCTTCTTAGGTGTCAGTGCAGCACCTATTATTCATGACTTCATTGACATTTCTTCCAAATCCCTGAAGCTGGTGGTGACTCATCCTCTCTTGTCATCGAGGGGCATCACTGGGCTATACACAGTACACGGCATGAAGTTCGTGTTAGCTATTCTCTGATGCCTTGCAACAAAGGCACTCTGAAAATTTTTAATTTGATGACCTGGAGGCAAACATGAAGATTTCCAATTTAACAGCCTGAAGAATTAAATTAAACAACCTGTGTGGGTCATGCAGGGACAAGGAGCCTAGACTTGCCCCCTTGGGGGTCAGAATCCTCAGGTCCATGGAAAGTTAGTTTAACAAAGGTCTAAAATGTCCACAGCAGTCCAGGCCTTCCCTACAGGGACCCATTTGAATTTATTCATGCACCCAAATGCAGTTTGCATGAAAAGGGTATGTCCTTGTATTTTCCATGAGATATTTTCTTTAGCTGAAAAGAACTGAACATTTATTGGGCTAAATAAGAACTGAGAATTCATGCTCCTAGACAAAACTTGTGTCTTCACAGCACTAATTAAGTCAAACAGGATGTCAATTTCCTTGGAAATTGCATCAAAACTTCTAGCTTCATGGTCGTTTGGTGGTATAGGCCCAATTCTTAGAGCCTGAGCCACACTGACATTTAGATAAGAGAAGGGGGCTTTGGTAACATAATTCATGGTGGAGAAAACAATAGTGGCCTTTTCAGTAAAATCAAACACAAGACTTATGCTAAGAGAAGGTTTATCCTGCAGGATAAAGGCTTGTTGGCTTGCAGATGTCCTGCCTTAATGTCAGGACACAGTTACATCCTTCTATTCTCTTTTCTCCCCTTTTCTATTCCCCACTGCCATATAACTCAAGCCCACAACCACAGCTCCTACCCAACAGCAAAATCTGAAATAAGTCACTGACAGCCTTAAGGTTCAAGCTCAAGGAAAAATGAAACTCTGGGGTTAAACCCAAGTCACAAATATATGACCCTGAGACCATACATAGTGCACAGATATGTCAGTTTAGTTCATATACAGTATCTTACTTTAAAATTTCAACATGCATTTCTAAATTGAGAGTCCACCTAAAAATCCAGTTTTCCAGTTTCTCCTGAAAAATAAAAATATCCGGCCACAGTTGGGTAGGATTCCTGCACAGCCAGAACCAGCTGGAACTCAATAACCAGCACCAGCTCCTTCACAAGGGGCACACACTCTGTAATTCGCCTTCCTTGTGCCACACAAGTTACAGTTGTGCATAGTTCTGCTCCAGCCCCTGCAGGCATCCAGGTTTGAGTCACCTGAATTAAAGCAGGGAAAGGAGAAGAAAAAGGGAGGATCAACTGAGAAGAGGTTTCCCTGATAGATTCGTTCAGATGCTTTGGTATAGATGGAACAGCATATGTGACTAAAAGTTGCTTAAACAGCAAGGGGCCGGGCACGGAGGCTCACGCCTGTAATCCCAACACTTTGGGAGGCCGAGGTAGGTGGAACACTTGAGGTCAGGAGTTCATGACCAGCCTGGCCAACATGGTGAAAGCCCGTCTCTACTAAAACTACAAAAATTAAGCAGACATGGTGGCGCATACCTGTAATCCCAGATACTCAGGAGGCTGAGGCAGGAGAATCACTTGAACCCAGGAGACAGAGGTCACAGTGAACTGAGATCACGCCACTGCACCCTAGCCTGGGTGACAGAGCAAGACTCTGTCTCCAAACAAAACAATAAGGACTTTCATTACTTCATTTGTCTAGTCTACAAAAGTCTACAAGTTGGCAGTTCCAGGGTTAGACTGTGGCTCAACAATGTGAAGGCTCTGAATCAGCTTCTGTGCCGTTTTTGGCTTTCTCCTCACAGTGGCAGAATGGCTGCCAAACACCACATCCTCATACAATGACATGCAAAAGAAGAAAGAGACAGAATGGGATTTCTCCTCCTATGTCTCTTTCTTATCAAGCAGCAAAATATTTTCAGAAGATTCCAGAAGACTTTGACTCAGATCCCATTGGCCAGAACTGAGCCACATGACCATCCCTAAACCAATCACTGGCAAATGGGAATGAAATTGTTGTGTCTGAGTGAGACCAAACATGGCTCATTCCCTAGATTCAGCAGAGGGGGGTCCATCTTAGCATACTGCTGCAGATACAGTTCTGTGAAAAAGAAGATGGGGAGAATGGTAGGTATGGGTAGCACATACCATTTGTGAAAGGTGACATCCTAAGATTCTGTTAGAGTGGCTCCGTGTTGGAATGCTGGGGAAGAACTGAACATGTGGCTGAGTGGAATCTGCCTCTGTGGGGTCTGTTGGGGCTATAAGTAAAAAGTAAAGGACCCTTTGTCCCTTCTTCTGGACTCTATGTATGATCAGCTGACAGTAAGGTCATTTTGTTAAGAACTCTACCACTCTCCCTTTCACTATTAGGGGCCTGGCGCTTGTGTTTCAGGTACTTCCCTGGCCATCAGAGAGCAGTTCCCATCCCTACGGAGGGCCCAGAATTTGTTCTCTGGATTTTCTTCCCCTAAGGGGTGCATAAAAAAGAGTTGCCTTTCAGAGCAGTCCTGGGACTCAGGCCTGCAGTCAGAAGGGCAGCCCCTCTGGTTGAAGCTCTTTACTACAAGGACTGATGATGTGTTTTCTGGAATGGGAGCCTCAGTTCATAAATCAAGGCTTGTTGCCTGGCCCCTTGTCACCTTCTCAGAGCCGCGGGCTCTGAAAAACACTTAGCAAATAAAGTTTCAGCTCCTGGTCCCCTGTGTCTCCCCTCCACCCTTTGTAAACCCCTCTGCTAAGCTAGAAGAACTGAGCAAAGCTGAGCAAAGCTGATGGCCTCAGAAGACCCGGGACAATAGGAGAACTCTGTCCAAGCCTCTTCCCTCCCACTGCACCAGATGGGAAGGTCATGCCAGCAGCCAGCTCTGGGGAAGTCCTTCATGCCCTCTGGCTGCCATGCACCCAATCTTTGGGTGCAACAGCACATCAGTTGGCAAATGTCAAAAACTGAGAAAATAATGGTTTCAATACTCCATGTTGACATCAGGCTCTCCAGCCTCCTTGTAAACACATTCAAATCCCTTATCTCATCGGGTCCTCCTGATGACCCTGAACAGCCACTAGGGCAGTGGTCACAAAAATCATCAAATCACAGTCATCATAGCCACTATTTTATGGACTCCCTACTGTGCACCAGGCATTGTGCTCAGCACTTTGCAGCCATTATGTCTCTCAGTGCTCTCAGCCCCATAAGGTAGGTACTGTTCCTAACCCCACTTTATAAGCAAGGAATCCAAAGCTCAGAAAGAAGGTGCAGCGTGCCCAGGGCTGCCCAGTTCACAAGCGACAGAGGCAGGCTTTAAGCTCAGATCTCTTCAGCTGAAACACCTGGGGCTTTTAATAACTACTACTTTTTTCTCTCAGTCTAGGAAGTAATGTTTTGATGGCAGCTATAGTGAATGCTCCTGAAATCCTCTTCCTGATTCTTCCTTCTCTCCCGAGCCTTACTTCCTGTTTTCTGACCTCTTCTGGAAACAACCTGAGATTCAAGTGCTGGATTGGGTGCTCTGTAACCTAGAAGAGCAGGTTCAGGTTTCTTCAGCTTGGTCTTGTCAGGACTCCAGGGATGAATGAGGCCCAAGAATCAGAGGACCAAATGCCGAGGCAGTCTCAGGCAGCTCCAACAGTCTGGGACGCCAGGCCCAGCAGACCTAGAGTTGCCCTCTTGAATCAGTCAGTCCAGAGATGAGCAGCAGCTGTTACCTAAGCTATGTCAGGGCCAGGAGCCAAGGTAAGGGTCAAGGACCAAGAGGAAGAGCACATGAGGGCTGAGCACAGGGTTTGCACTGGGTAGCTGGGGTCCAGTCCAAGGGGCCTCCTGCCCCAAATGGGAACAAAGGTCCAGGCACACACTTGAGCCAACTGAGAAGAGAACTCCCACTCAGAGAAGGGCTCTAGTCCAAGGAAGGAGGCTGGGAAATAAGGAGCCAATAAACCAGACCATCTCAGGCAGTTCTGGATTCCCTGTTTTCCACGTGCAATCTGTCTGATTAATTCAGCTAACGTGTTATTGGCTGATAACAATACCTCATTTCCCCTAGGTAGCACATATAATAAAGTGAAGTAACCTACTTCACCATCTTTAATCCTTCCCATGATTCCCAAAACATAGCACATAATAGGGAGTCTCCATTTTACAAGTAAGCAAACCGACGCTTGGAGAGAATAGGTGACCTGTGCAAGGTCTTCTACAGGAAGTAACAGGATTGGAGTCCTAGTCTGCTTAGCTCCCTAAAAAATGTTCTTCCTTTTCTATCATGTATCACATTCAAGAACCAGAACTACGGGGTCTTCACACACTGAGATATTGCATAGATTATGCATGTATCCATTGATCAACTAATATCTCCTGTGCTCTTGCCACCAGGAGTGCCAGAATGGATAAGACAGACAGCTTGCACCCAAGGAACTTAATGCTCATGACCCCTAGACTTTTCTGATGTCCCTCAAAACCTAGCAAAGAGCCAGCTGCCTCCTCCCGTCCTCACCCTGGCCCTGAGTGAGATAGGTCAGGTCTCCTATTGCATATTCCTCATGCCACTTTCTCTGCTCATTACAGAAACCACACTGTTGACAGAGGCAGGGCTGTGGGGCCAACGGATTAGACTGTATCATTTTGAATCTAAGCTGCATCCTCTGCAATCAGTGGCCTCTGCTGTCCCAGAGGTTTCTGTTTGTTTGGGTTGGGAGGATTTGCTCGGATTAGCATAGAGATTGTCTGTGCACTGGGGAAAGGGGCCCAGCAACTGCCGATGGACCAGCTGGAATGCAGTCAGCTCGGCTCCTCCCATGAACCACAGCTCTGGAGTGACACAGCGCTTCTGCTGGCTCCAGCAGCAACAGGCGCCTGCCTGTAAGCACGACGGTGGGAATGACATCTTTTGGTTATCTGATCACTCCATCACTGAAACTCTTTAGGAATAATTCCAGCCCCCTCTCCAGCAGCCAGGGCTATAAATAAAGATTCCCTGGGGATGCTGAATCCTGCCCTTCATCCTGGCTGCCTCTGTGACTCATTCCACAAGCCAATTCTTCTTCCATCTTCTTAATTATGGGCAGGGGGGAATGAACGTCTGTGCATATCTGCCTGCATGCTGTGTGCATTATCTTAGTTGCAGTCCATATGCATGCGTGTGTGTGTCTGTGTGTACATGTGTGTTTACCTGTGACTCAGTGTTTAAGCTTAAAATGTAGAAAAGTGGCTGGGCGAGGTGGCTCACGCATATAATCCTAGCACTTTGGGAGGCCGAGGCAGGCAGATCACTTGAGCTCAGGAAGTCAAGACCAGCCTGGCCAACATGGTGAGACCCCGTCTCTACTAACTATATAGAAATTAGCTGGGCGTGGTGGCGAGCGCCTGTAATCCCACCTACTCATGAGGCTGAGGCAGAAGGATCGCATGAACCTGGGAGGCGGAGGTTGCAGTTAGCTGAGATCACGCCACTGCACTCCAGCTTGAGACACAGAGCGAGACCATCTCAAAAATAAATAAATAAATAAATAAATAAATAAATAAATAAAATTAAAATTTAAAAATTTTTAAAAAGAGTAGAGAAGAAATGCATTTCTCATAGATATTTCAGTGTAGCAATTGTTAGCTAAGGCTCCATAGTAAATCATATCTACATTTATGAAGGCCTTTTTAGGGCACCACCCTATGCTAAGTAAGGTGAATAAGACACAAACTCTATCATCTTCATGGACCACAATTGCTTAAAGCAAATAAAATCCCTGAAGTGGTGGCAGCAGTTGAGAGCAGCATTTCATAAAAAGAAAACCCTCACCTGTAACAGAGAAGAGTAAAGAAAACATTCATTCACTGAATTCCTTCTTCCCCACACCAGGCACTTACTAAGTGCCACATAATTCATTCCTTACAACAGCGCAAGAGTTTTCCATCTCAGTTTTCAAAGGTGATAAAACAGGCTTAGAGAAGTTAAATAACTGGCCTAAAATCACAAAGACCGTGTGAGTCCAAGGTGAAATGTGAATTCAAGGGTTTGGGGCAGAATCTTACAGATCATCTCATCTAAACTTTCATCTATTGCTTGCATCTACCCTACAAAGCTCATGAAAACTGGTCATTTAGCCCCTTGGTAGGAGAAAGTCAACTCCCAAGACAAGTGGTTCCATCTTCAGACAGTTCCAAACTGCCAGGAAGCTCTCCTCTATGTTGAGGCCAAATCTGCCCCCTTTTTATTTCTACCCACCCAAGTTTTCTTATGCCTTCTGGGGCTAATAAAGCAAGCCTAATTCCTCCTCCTTATCACTGCCTTTCAAATAAGTCATCTTCCATTTCCTTATCCAGCCAGGTCATTCCACACTTGAAATTATTTCAAATCCCTAAATATTTGTTCATCACTGTATCCTTCATGCTGGTACCCACAGTGCTGCCACATCTAGGTTAGGTAAATATCAGTTGAGTGAATGAAGAGATACACGAGCTCTTTCAGGGTAGATGGTGCCATGACTTGTTTCATTAAGTCCTTAGTCTTAATTAAAAATTGCCTGGTTGCCAGGAACAGTCTATTCTGGCTACTTCAATAAAAATTCTGCAATGATGGAGGGATTCAGGCAACTCTAAAGACAGGTAAATGTAGAAGATTACAGGGTCTTGTGGAATGAGAACAATTATCAGGAAGTTCTCTCTCTCTCTCTCTCTCCCTCTCTCTTTCTGCCCTTTTCTCCTCTCCCCCTACCCACTCCCATGTTCTCTCTATCTACTTTCGTTTTGTGTATCTACTACCTTCTCTTCTTGGCATGCCAATTTTCTCTATTGCACATGGCTCAACATGGCAGCTGTCCCAAAGACATACCCCCACACAGCTTCATGTCTGTCAGCATCTAAATGACAGAGGCTCTGTGTCCCAATAGAGAGGAATCGATTGGTCAAGTGGTCACTCCTAGACCTATCAGCAGTGGCTGTCAGGCAGTGGGGAGGAATCTACTAGTACAAAATGTGGCTGCATTTAGGCATCTTTTTAGCAAGGATTTGAAGGCTGTCTTAGAGAGGAGGGAAGAATCTTTGGGAAGGAGTATGAGTGAATAGAATAGAAATGCTGACATCTCTTGTACACCTTTAAATACCAATATTAGAAATGGATCTGAGAGGTCAGGATGCTCTCAGAGAAGTATATTATCCTTAGGATGTCCAGACATGGGCTCTAGGGACTGGAGGCTTTCAGAACTTCTTGCACCTCTGAAATTCTGATGCAGAGCCATGAAGTCCTGGAAAGCCTGACTAGTGGCATGGGTGGCCCGAAAAGGGCTCAGGCTTCCCTTTTGCAGAAGAACATTCCACTTACCCTATTTGTGGCTCCTTAGCATGTTGTCAATGATCCTGGCCATCTCTGGAAATACAGAAGGTCCAATCCGCAAGCACTGAACACAAAAATAGCTCATTTTCCTCCTCCCCGTGTGCACAGAGAAAGTTTGTATGTGTGCTGTGCTGAGGCTTATGCAGTAGGGAGGGGATGAAGAGGAGGGACTATGGAAATGTGACTGTTTTATAAAACAAACGAATAGACTTGTTTGACTGTTTTGTAAAATAAATGAATAGACTCGTAGGCTAGAAAGTCCTTTACAGATCATCTAGCCATGTAGTCATCAAAGGGTGTGCCTCAGACCTCGAGCGTTCCCCAGAAGAACCTCAAGGACCAAAAGAGGAGGTAGCAGGAAAGTATTCAGGAATCCTTCCGAAGTAGACAGGATTCCACCCACCAGCATCCTCTGGCAGCAGTGCAATCCTGCTGTTCTTAATTTTATATGTTGAGTTGCTATGTATTGTTTCACTGGTTTATAGGTGAGGAAACTGACTGCAGAGAGGTACAGCAACTTGCCCAGAGTCAGATAGTGCTGGTTTCCAGCTGTGCTGACTCCCAGAGCCCTCTTTCTGCTGGCCCAGGTCATATGAAGACCAAAAAGAGAACAATGATTTCTGACAAGGAAAACTGTCATGAGAGCTAGCCATCTGTGTCTTCCACCTGCTGCAAAGCATCAGGCATTCACTATTGACATGTTTCCATCACCCAATAGCCTGATCATACAGCTGTGCTTGGTAATATGCAAACTGCAGAACAGGGATGAACTTGTGGCTTCAGGGCTCAAGCTCTCTAAATCGCCAAACTTGCTCCTTCAGTGTCTGTTCATTTTGCAATTAGCTAATTGGCAAAGGGACCCTGAAACTGTTAGGACAATTCAAATTCAATCAACAGAACTCAACTCTAACCAAAGAGAGAGAGAGGGAGAGAGAGAGAGAGAATGTTGAGAAGCTCTCCAAACTGACAATGTCATGATGCCATGGCTGGAATAAATGAAGGCCAACCGATCTTCTCAAGATTCGAGGTCCTAGGAGAGGGAGATAGACTGGATAAGCTCAGTTCCCATGATCAGCTCTTTACTGGCCACTGACATTCTCTTGTGCCAGTTGCTGGTTCTAGGCTTTCCAAGCCACCATATTTACTGTTACCCTTGAGGCAAGCCTTAACTTGTCACTCAAGCAAGCTCTCTATCTCACAAGCGGCTCTTGCTCCTTCTCTTTTTCACCCTTCCAACTTGGTTTTTGTCATGCCTCCACTCCTATAATCAAAAGACCCACCTCTTTTCAAACTCCCAAGAAGAGTTTCCCTGTGTTCTCAATGTCTTGCAGCCTGGCATGATGATTCTTTTATTTGTCTCACACATGTAATTTTTTACCATGCTCTCTCTTCTAGGAACTTCAGAGAGAATTCTTTGGGATTGAAACAGAGGGCAAGATGCAAAAAGTGTTGAATCCAAAATTACCCCTTCTCTAACAGACTATCCAAGAATTAGACTCAAACTTAGAGTCAGTTCAGTACAAGACTTAAAGGGCAACTCTTGTCCTCCACCTTGGTTGAAGAAATTTATCCTAGAGCAACAGTCAGTGCCAACATGTTCCCCACTGGTTCTCCTAGAAGGCCTACAGGGACTTCATATAAACAGAACCTCTGTGTCACAGTCCCTGCAGTGGGACACAAATTAGGCCTTCCCCATGGACTTGGCTGCAAAGATATTTAAACACATGATGTCCAAAGTTACTTCGAGCTCTAACAGTCTGTGACTCCCTGATGATGCAAATGGAATTTATTTCTAAGAAGAGGGTGATGAACATCTTACTCAATGAACCATAATTCACTTTGCCAGATTCCAGAGACTTCCTGGCTGGTTCTTGAGAGAACTCCTGTGCTGCTGAATTTCTGCCACTTGCCTGGGAGTTTATGACATCAGACAGCAGAGTCTAACCTGACCCTTGGAGGAAATTGCTATCTGCACTATGAGGCAGTAGGCTCATACATACCTTCAATACCAAACACATCACTTTCTAGTTGACCCAGGCCAATTGACCAGTGGATGAGGGGTTGCCAATGGTTGAATGAGCTGACTACTTGCAACAGAGAGAAGTGGTCTGTGCCATCTTCTCCACAAGCAGCCTTTGTTATGGCCTAAAGCCAAAAATAAATTAAAAAGAAAAAAAAATCAGTTCAATTATGGATGTAAAATTAAGCTATGCTTCAGGATTGGGATGCAAAAAATAATTGACTGTCCCATGTAAGTGAGGAATATTTTTCCAATCCCTAAATGGCATGCTATTATGTTTGGGATTGTGTTATGGCTTGAAAGTTCATATGCTGGAAATTTGAAAACTTAATTCCTCATGCAACAGTGTTGAGAGGTGGGACTTTTGAGAGGTGATTAGGTCATGTGGACTCTGCCCTCATGCAAGGATTAATGCCATTATCCAGGAAGTGGGTTTGTTGTTATGGAAGTGGGTTTCTGATAATTGGATGAGTTTGTCCCCCTTCCCCTCCCTTGTGTATGTTCTCTTGCCCTTTCAACTTCCACCATGGGATAATACAACAAGGAGGCCCTCACCAGATTCAGGCCCCTTGACCTTGGACTTCCCAGCCTCCAAAACTGTAAAAAATAAATCTCTGTTCTTTATAAATTACCCAGTCTGTGATACTCTGTTATAGCAGCACAAAACAGACCAAGACAGGTTGTTTCTCCAAAAATGGGAGTGGTTTTTCACCAATCTATCCACACTGGTTCTTCTTTAAAAAAAAAAAAAAAAAAAAGTATTAACTATGTAATCTGTGACCACAAAACACAGAGGAGTTAGTCAAATGAACTAGAAATGTTCAAATCTACCACCCTGCAATCCAAAACTGTATTTGAGATGGACTTGCCATCTCAAATAGAGAAAGGATTCCCATATATATGACTGAAAAGGCAGATGCTTTGGCACATAATCAACTGTATCCTCCGCTCAGTTACACAACTCACTGTTGCGAGTGACAGGCTGGAATCCTGGAATCTTGAAATTAATTTCCTTTGACTGGTTCTTAGTAGCTCAGCACACCTGGGAGTGTTTGGCTATTCCACCTGAAGTATTTGTAAGAGGGGAAAGAAAGTTGGAAGCAGAAATTGTACTTTTCAGTTGCCTTCTCATCAGAAGATGCAGGGACCAAATTAGCCCGGCCCACACTGAGAATGCTGAGTAAGATCAGAGTCACAGACTATCAGAACAGGAAAGAGACAGGGAGAGCAAGCAGTCCAAACAAGAAAGTTATAAGAATAACAGTAATAATAAAAATGATAATAATGAAATTTATTTATTTTTCTGGAGATTTTTGCCAGATGCCTAGCCAGCATCCACATCATCCTTCTTCTTTCCTAATAGAACCTCAATCAGCTTCCCTCCATATAGCCTCAGGTGAAACTGACTGCAGCCCCCAACTCCAGGATGAGTTCCATTGGTCAAAGGTCAAATGCTGCCTACCAATGATTGGTCACAACAGGCATGTGACCCAGTTCTGGCCAATGAGACATAAGCAGGTATTTGCTAATGGGATTCTACAAAAAAAGTTTCATTTCAAATAGAGAGTCTCAGGAGAGACATCCTTCTTCTTCCTCTGGACATTAACACTAACACATCTAGATGTGATTCCTGGAAGTGATGTAGTCATCCTGCTATCCGCCTAAGGTTGGAGCCCAATGCTCAGGATCACAAAACAGAAATATGGGAAAACCCAGGTCCTTGATGACACCACTGAGGCACTTATTTAACCAACCTTGAAGACATCCTCTTCCAGAACTTCTTTTTAAATAAAGCTATCGCACATTCTTTTTTATGTCACTTTGAGCTGGAGGTTTGATGAGCTGCAACAAAAAACATCCCAAGTTAGACAGTGTTTACCATGAGCCAGCTTCCGTACTTGTAACTCTACAAGCATTATTGCACTTAACCCTGTGACAACCCTCTGAGAACAATATTATTATTATCCCCATTATACAGTTAAAAAAGACTAAGTCTTAGAGAGATTAAATGACTTTCTCAGAATCAATTCATAGATGGTAGAGACTAGATTCAAAATTTAAGCAGTCTGACGCCAGGGTCTGCACCTTTAATCTCCATGCTATGCAATCCAGAAAAGGGAAAAACTTGCACCAAAAAGCACAATAAGTTAGAATTATTCAGGGATTAAAACTGACATCCAGTGGTCTTTCAATGCTTAAGTAATGGCGATGATTTTGGAGAGCAGGAGCTAGTGTAGCCACTGCCATCACCTTTAACCAAGGTATCTTTTCTCATGGGACCCATAGTCTGCCTTAAATGTCTGGTTCTTTTTTCTAATCATTGACCACATTCTCTGGCTCTCTATGCTCATCTTGCTTCCACCTTCTTCTTCATTTCTGCCTTTTCAGCTCATTAATTGACTTTTTGTAGCCATTAAAGAGAGACATGTGAATCTCCTGGAAAATCCCCCACGACAGGAGCAAGATCCTTGCCAATGAGGAGTTCTCACTAGCAAGGAAATTAAGCTGTCTGCTGGGGGCATGGAGGATGAGTTGGCAGATCTCCCATGCTAATTGCTTTCATCTTGATTCAGTGAGTCTCCCAAGCCAGGTGACAACTCAGCAGTGCCCAGCAGTTCCAGGCATAGGAAGAAAGCAAACACTTGAAGTTACCTCATGCTAAGGATGAGTCACAGGGGGCTCTGCCATAGGGACCTCATAGGCCTTGGATTGTCCATGAGCAAGGGGACATATTGATGATGGCAATGTCATCATGCTAATATAACAAAAAGGAATGGGAAGCCCACTCTTACATTGTGGGATGTTGTGATTATGAGCATGGTCTTATAATTAAGCAGATATGGATCTGACTCTCAGTTCAGTTACTTGCCAGCTGATGAAAAAAGAGAGAGTAATGGAACTTGCCCTGAATTTAGTTTCTTCCTCTGTAAATATATGGCTGTGGGGATTAGATATGATGAGTATAGTATCTAGCACCTAGTAATGCTCAGTGCCTTCAAAGACAATGATATTGACTTCAATGATGATGATAATGACCAGGATGAAAAATTGAGTGGATAGATAACATGTGTTAATCCTCATGGTCAAAGATTCTCCTTAGTAACAACTCAAGACAGGTGTCAGGCTCATTCAAAGAAACCCTCTGCCTCTATTTTGCCCCATGTTACCATGATTCTTCCCTCCTAACAAAGACCAGACTACGTACAATTCAGTACACTTGAACTTTAACCAAACCATCAAGTGGCTCTTCTGTGGTTGATTACAAAGATGATTTCCCATTATATCAAGCTATGTTAATGGCAAACATCCAGCTCAACTAAGTAAAGCCAGTTAGTTAGGCTACGTGTGGAGTTGGAAAATATAAACCAACACAGATATGGTTAATTTCAATAGGGAATGTTGGTTACAGGACAACTAAGCTTCAGTGTTCAAAGCTATTATAATGATCTTATCAGACTAATGTTGAAAAGACTTCAACTATCCTTCTTCAAATATCTCCCCAGGATTCCATCTCTATCTACCATTGAGTGTGGCGTGGTTATCCAGTTGACCAAAATATACATGTCTTGCTTGACATGATTTTGAGGAAGATTTGCACCCAGACTTCTAAATCAAGTGGTATAAGTAAGGCCATGTTTAGACTATCATTTGAGCAATGCATGGGCATCATATTTGGTTGGTTTTGGAAACCTACTTGTTTACCTGAACTGTGGTTTGCATGAAGCTATTATACTTCCTTTTTTAAGCCACTTTGAGCTGGAAGTTTGATTAGTTGCAGCCAAAAACATCCCACATCCCACCATGTGCCAGCCTCTCTGTGTAGAGATGGAATATATAGACGTCATCTAGTGCAGAGTTATAACTGTGCTCCATGGAGTCCTAGCATTTCAGTGGAAGTGCCAACAAGGGTTAAGGGATGAGGGAGCAGTAGAGTACACAGAATTCTAGAGTGCCCACCCCTCACTTCAAGCAGTGCCCTTATTTCTGTTTTCCATATTGGGCTCTCAAATAATATTAATCATAACATTTAAAAGAAGTTAGTAAATCACACTCCTGATTGAACCTATTTATTTTTCAGGAGAAAAATTGCAGCCCAGAGAAGTCAAGACTTGCCCAAGGTTGCACAGCTAGCTACTAATAAAATCTAGACTAGAATTCCAGGCTTAGAGATCAGCACACTTGTGTAAAAAGAGCTATTGGAAGCATTTTTTTTTTTTTTTTTGCAAACATATACTTCAAATCTTCATGACCGTCACTGTAAACATCAACAAACACTATTGTCATATACCTACTATGAGTATGTGGTACTGTATTTGGCACCTTAGAGCTTAGGAGGACAGAGTGTGGGGGTGATATCAGAGAAGACGTCATGGAAGAACTAATGCCTGAACAAAGTTTTGAATAGTGCATATGAGTTCCCCAGATGGAAAGAGGAAGTAATGGAGTCTATTTGGAATAGGCTCCTTCAAACATGAAACCTGTTTGGAATTGACAACTATGTTATAAATGTAAAGTATATTATTCTTACCAAATTACCATGTATATCAGTAGAGCCTAGTCAGGAAGCAAGAAGCATATTAGGTATTTCAAACAGAGGGGATTTAATCCTGAAACCTAGTTATACACTGTTGGAAATAATAGAAGAACAAAAAAATGGGAAAGGAGAGGAAACCCAGAGAGTAGGAACTGCAGAAAGCACCTACCCCTCCTAGGGCTGGAACAAAGATGAGACTATGTTATTATCTAAGCCTAGGAATACACTTATGACTGCACCACTGGGGGCACCAGGAAGAGTGATGGAACCACCAAGAAGAGGCCACCAAGCCAGTACTAGTACCAACACAGAGGGCTCATCCAAGCTCCAAGCTAGTACTGAGATTTTATGACTGAAGTCGAAATTGTTAGAGATACAGTCACTTCCAAAGATCACATGAGAAACAGTGAAAGAGAAAGAACATTGCTTCCTGCCTTCTCTCAACTTCCAACCTCCTACCAGTGCTTCACACTGACTGAATCTATCAAGGGAGGCTGGGGTCTGTAGTTTGCAGTGGTCTAGGACCTGTGATGCACAGCATCGAAGGCCAGAATGGTGCTGAGAATAAACAGGGAAGTAGCCACTACACTGTATTTTCTAAATGTAATATTCCTTCTAGCAATTTCTCCATAGTTCTCTAATTCAAGGTCTATCCTCCCTCCCCCCACCAAAAATTCACATCTACACACTGATGTACCCATATAGCAACAAGTCCCCAACAGCACAGTAATGGGCATTTGTAACTTTTTTCTGCCCAGTGCTTGAAGCCTCTTCCTATTTGGAGGGAATTCCCCATTGTCCAAAGATGAAACTCTAGATCCCTGACTTGCCAGCTTCCCTTGTAGCTAGGAAGTAGCACATGACTGAGGCTCCATCAATCAGAGGAGCTAGTGATATGAAGAGGTAGAGACAGAGAGGTTCCATCCTGATAGAGAAGTAGCCACATACATCCAGGTTCAAAGGACCATAATGGGGGTCATGCCAGTGGCTGTGTTTAGGGTTCAATGACATTCAGGTTCCAATGGCTATGGCATCCATGTCCTTACTAAACACGTTCATCATGTGATTTGGTCCTTATCCTCTAGACTTCCCAGTGATTTTGAGATCTACCCAAATATTTTCAATAATCTCACTTTCTGCTTAAATCATCTAGAATAACTGTCTGTTGCTTGCAACCAAGAACGTGGCTACTATAAATTCCTTCCTTGTTTTGTAACCAGAGATCTTCCATCTTGAACCTAACACTTATGATTGTCCAGAGGCTTTAGGGAACTTCATCTCCTATGATATCCAAAAGAAATGAACAATGACAGATAAATAGACTCTGGCACAGAAGCCTCCAGAAGGTGCTAAGATATGCTGCCAGCCTCCAGCATCCAGAGGTGTAAGAGCATGCAATCTCCAGATATGACCATGGGCAAGGGGTGCTTGCCTTGAGGGTCAGGCTCCAAACCTAGTAGTAGACACCGAGTGTTTTTCTGCCTCTCCCTCAAGGATTCACCCTGTCCAGGAAACTCTTGGTTCTATTGCATTTCCTGCCATCTCCCAGACCATAGATGGCCCTAGGAAGTACTGTCAGAAATTATTGATTTCTACTCCGTTGCAAGTTCAGAACCCCCAACCTCCTTCCAATATCAGCCAAGGATTTTCCCAGGTATAGGATACTTGCCTTGCTCCTCCTATTCTAAATAATCATCTATTAAATTAGTCATCTATTGCCACATAATAAATCACCTCAAAAAGTCTATAGAGGCTTAAAACAACAATAGTCATTTATTACCTCTCATCATTTCTGGGGATCAGCATTCAGACAGGGTAGGGTTTAGATGAGTTGTTTCCATGATCCACAATGTTCGGGGATCTCAACAAGAAAATTCAAAGGCTGAAGGCTGCACTCACTTACAGGCTCGTTCATTCATATGTCTGCCTGTTGATGCTTGCCCTTGGCTGGGGGCCTAGTAGGGACCATCAAGTCAAATACCCGCACATGTGCCTGGTCTTCCTTACACATGACGGCTGGGCTCTAAGACCCAGAGAGAAGCTGTATTGCCTTCTACAGTCTAACCTGGGAATCCATGTGGCATCACTTCTACCACATTCTATTGGTCAAGGCAGCTACAAAGACCTGCCCCATTTCAAGGGAAGGGAACAGAAACAATCCTCCACCCCCTACCCTAAAGGTGATGTGTCAATTTCTCATTGTAAAACAAACCTGTAAGATGGGAAATACATTGTTGTGGCCATCTTGGGGAAATATTTCCTGACACAGTCACCTTCAATAATTCCGAGATTTAAAAGACTTCCTTGGACTCATTCCTCCTTGGATCATATAGCAACTCATGCTGCACCTGCCATTCTAACTATATCCCCTCAGTGAGTCCAGAATATCCTACACCCACCCACCCTCTAAGAGGGAAGCTATACTCAGTGAGTTCCAGATGGTCTTCTGGCTCCTTCTTCTGAAGAAAAACAAATAAACAAATGCAAATGTCAACTCAAAAGGGCTCCCTGCTACAAATGTTAACCCAACAATACTGATTTCAATAACCCCTCAGAGCTACGCACTGCTTTATGGTACTTTTGCTTGCACAGGCTTATTAAATCAATAAACTCCAAGATGACTTTTCTGATGAAAATCGTAAATATATAAAACTACACTGTGTTAAGTACAAACATGGCTTGAAAATCACTCACACCACTCTTCCCCATCTCAATTTCCACCTACTTCAATGTCACTGGTTAAAACCCACCCCTCAGGGACTGACACCTCAGCAAGAAGTAGGGTTCCACATGAGCAATCTGGTTGATGAGGGAGGGAAAAGCAGGTAAGAAGGTGGCTTACACAGTAGGAAGGAGAGGCTCTGGCACACTTGAGTTAATGTTCCCAAGCTAAGGATCCTGCAGGAGCTGGATGACTTGGAGGTGGAAAGGCATAAAATAAATTGACTGTGCTTTTAACCCTCAGGCAAAGCATCAGAGATTCATTGTTGAGAATTTTCATAACACCCTCCTGCAGCCCTACTCCCTCAGGTCTTCAGCTGCAGGCCAGGCCTGACTCTGCATGCAACAAGGGCAAAGTAGTAGCGGAGAAACCAGAATTGGGCACAAACTTTAGACTGCTCAGTCTAGGCCCTGATTTTGGTAGGGGAGAGCCACCTTAGGATTCAACCATGGCTACAGTAGAGGAGTAACTTGCACCTGTCAAAAAGCTTGAGTCATCAGTGCTGAAATTTGAAAGGGGTTCCTCGTGATAAATGAAAGTAACAGCTATCTGGCCAGGCACGGTGGCTCACTCCTGTAATCCCAGCACTTTGGGAGGCCGAGGCGGGCAGATCATGAGGTCATGAGTTCCACACCAGCCTGGTCAACATGGTGAAACCCCCTCTCTACTAAAAATACAAAAATTAGCCAGGCATGGTGGCACACACCTATAACCCTAGCTACTCAGGAGGCTGAGGCAAAATAATTGCTTGAACCTGGGAGGTGGAGGTTTCAGTGAGCTAAGATCACGCCACTGCACTCCAGCCTCAGCAACAGAGCAAGACTCCCTTTCAGAAAAAGAAAATAACAGCTATCCTTTGAAGATGCTTGATTTGTGCCAGTCTCTGAACTAACAGTTTTATGAGCATTATACATATTTTTTAAGGTTCCAGGATACATGTGCAAGATGTGCAGGTTTGTTACATAGGTAAATATGTGCCAAGGTGGTTTGCTGCACAGATCATCCCATTATCTAGGTTTTAAGCCCAGCATCCAGTAGCTCTTCTTCCTGATGCTCTCCCTTCTCCCCCTCAACACTCTGACAGTCCCCAGTGTGTGTTGTTACCCACCATGTGTCCATGTGTTCTCATCATTCAGCTCCCACTTGTAAGTGAGAACATGTGGTATTTGGCTTTCTGTTCCTGTGTTAGTTTGCTAAGGACAATGGCCTCCAGCTCCATCCATGTCCCTGCAAAAGACATGATCTCCTTCCCTTTTATGACTGCATAGTATTCCATGGTGAATATGTACCATATTATCCTTATTCAGTCTACCATTGATGGGCATTTATGTTGGTTCCACGTCTTTGCTATTGTGAACACAGTGCTTCAGTGAACATATGCATGCATGTACGTTTATAATAGAATGATTTCTATTCCTCTGGGTAGATACCCAGTAATGGAATTGTTGGGTCAAATGGTATTTCTACCTCTAGGTCTTTGAGGAATCGCCACACTGTCTTGCACAATAGTTGAACTAATTTACACTCCCACCAACAATCTAAAATCATTCCTTTTTCTCCACAACCTCGCCAGCACCTGTTGTTTTTTGACTTTTGAATAATCGCCATTCCAACTGGTATGAGATGGTATCTCACTGTGATTTTGATTTGTATTTTACGAGCATTATTTAACTTAATTAATTAGTGGAATTAATTAATCAAACACATGTCATTGAGTACCTATTATGGTTTCCTGGAGCTTATATTCTTTGAAGCAGATGCTGTTAGAGCTGGGACTGAAAAACATCTCTGTGGAATTCCAGAGCCTGACACATTAGCCACAAAGCTGTAGAACCCATTTCTGGTAACTCGCATGCCTTTAGTGACTTGAGCAGTTAATGCCAGGCGTCCAGGGGTTTGCTTCGGGCTGCGGTGCTAAGCAAGCTGAGCTAAAGGTTGAGTATGTCTTGATAATCTGTGGAAACAACTGAAAGGAGGAAAATGGAGAGGCTCTAACAGACCCAGGCTATGTAGAAAGATTGTCAGAAGAACCAGTCCAGCCTGCGGTTGAATCCCAGCTCTGCCAGATGTTGGGTGAGTTACTTCACCTCTCTGTAAAGATGGAATAAAACAATTAAATGAGATAATGAGCTTATGCCCAGCACCTTATCCATAGGAAGTGATGGAGCAATGCTTAATGGGGATGAATATGAGAATGGAGAGGCAGCTTGGAAGGAGGGTCTCCAAGTGGCAACCACAGCCTGGGAGCCAAGACTGATAGCTGAGCATGTTGCAAAACAAAGCAGAGAACAAGACATGCACGCCAGGAAGAAGCTCAAAGGCGAAGACTAGGGGTTGTGCAAAGCCAGGAAGAAGGGAAAAGGTCAAATGTCAAGAAAGATGCAACTCTTTCTTTCTTTCATTTGTTCAGTCATTCAGTAAGTATTTCCTAGGTTCCTGCTGCATGCAAGATGCTCTGTTGTGCCAAAAGGAGCAGAGAACTGGGTGCTGTCTGTGGAAGGTGGGCAGACAGGCAGTCAGGGGCTCAACTGTCATCAAAAGGCTTTTGAAAATACCAGTCCAGAGATTTAGGGGCTGCCCTGATGGGTCAGAAAGCAAGAGGAAACTTGCAAGCTTTTCCCACAGTTCAAATAGCTTCACAGGCCCTGAATCTGCACCAGGTTCTGGGAGTTTAGGAAAGCACAGGGGCCTGGATTGGAAAGGCCTCTCTGGATAGTGTGTCCAGTCTGGACTACCCCAAGTAAACCTAATCACTCTTGGACCAAACACTAAGGTAGACCCAGTTTCAGGAGACTCAGGCTGGCCCCTCACATGGCCAGAATATCTACCTACCTGGCAAGGGGCCAGGCAGTCAACAGCTACACCTTGCTGAAGTGCCAGAAACCCCCTCCCCACAGACAGGGGCCATGGTGCCCCGCAGGGAGACACCCATTCAGTGCCTTCCTTCACATCTACTAAGTGCCTACTATGTGCCAGTTCTGGTCTAGGCCTGAGGCTACGGCCTTAAATAAAACAAATGTGATCCCTGCCCTCTTGGGATTTATGTGCTGGTTGGGAAAACAAACAATTAAAAGTCTGCAATATTTATCTAAAACGCTTGTCACCAGATGCTTTAGGGGATAGAGAATTTTTCACATTTTAGAGAGGTTATGCAATTCAAATACCATATAATATGCTATACTCCATAGAATCCAGGCCAGCATATCAGAGTCAAGCATATTCACAGTTCTGTCTCCACACATGTAAATATTTACACTTAGAGGGATAAATTAAGGAGGCAGATAGCTTTGCATCAGTTTAGGTCAAATTTTGCTACGAAAACTGTAAATTTGTATCAAAAATAAACTGATGTGTGCCGAACTTGTTTTTTTTTTAACATTCAGTTTTCAGAATGTTTGGAATTTCAGTGTTATGGAGAGGAATTGTAAACAAATTAATTTTAGTTTGTGCTACAATAAAAGCGGGTAATATGGTCAAGCACGAGGTGGGGATAGTGCAACATCAGGGGAGAGGGCCACTCACCATGCGGGGCCCCTCACACGCCTTCTCTCGTGTCAGCTCTCTAGCCCCAAGAAGGTGACGTTGTCACTGTCATTTTACAGACAAGAAAAAGGAGAACTGGCACCATTAAGAACCTTGTTCTAGGCCAGCATTTCCTATGCTCCTTTGAGCACAACAGAGCATCAGACAAGCACCATCATGATTTTACCATGTTCACATACCTCTGCTAGTTCTTAAGTTTCTCCTCTAAATCAAATCATGTTTTTAATGTATATAAATCTATCTTTAAAGGAAGCATTATAGAACTACTGTAAATGGAAAGATGGTATCTTTGTTATACACAGGAAAATGCACAGCTCTTCAGTTTGTTCAACACTTGCCTCTGTACCACTTCAGCGCTATCTATGCAGCCCACACACTGAGAAAGGTTGACCTAAGCCCCAGAGCCGGCCAGAGCCTGGTGCTCTTCCTCTCACAAGACACTGCCCTTCTAGACGAAGATGGTAGCAAAGATCATAGGCACCCATTTCACCAACTTACCACATCCCAGGCCCAGTGGAATCTTCACCTTCCAAAGATCATGTCCTCATCAGAATTAACTCTGAGAGCAGAAGAGCAGCCACCAGGAACTGTGCTACATGCTTTCTTTACAAACAATGCCTCACTGAAGCTTCACCACCTGGAACCAGATGCTACTGCTACCCTCTTAGAAAACAGGAAACTAAGACAAGGAGACACCAAAGTCACACAGCTACTAGAGACAGAGCCAGAATTCAAACCCAGGTCTCAGGTTTACAAGCTTGTGCTCAGTATTTACAATCCCACACTTCCTTAAGATCGTTCCCATTCTTTCTGCGCAGCAAACCACTATGGCACACGTTTACCTACGTAACAAACCTGCACATCCTGTACATGGACTCCTGGACTTAAAGTAAAAGTTCAAGAAAAAAAAAAATCATTCTCATCCTCCCTTTGGCATTCCCGAGCTCTCTGAAGTCCAAATGTATTCAAGGCCTTACATACTGTTTTGCATTTCTTGTACTATGTCTGCCCCATACACGAAGCTGTGAGCTCCTGGAAGGTATGGTCCAATTTCAGTGCTCCCCGGGCCAGGTGAGGTGGCTCATGCCTGTAATCCCAGCACTTTGGGATGCCGAGGTGGGTGGATCACCTGAGGTCAGGAGTTCAATGCTCCCAGTGGACTACAGGGGCTATGAAAGCAAGGATCTCTTCTGTTTCATTCACCTGTGTCCCTCTCACATAGTGCTATGCCTGACAGCTATAGTAGGTGCTCAATAAATACTTGCTGGTGAATGGATGGATGAAAAGCTATATTGGTATCTACCCAAAAATCTGGTATTCCCAGTACCTAGTACAGTGCCTGGCACACAGAAGGTTCTCAGTAAATTGTTGAATCAATAAATGACAGTCCTGTTACTTGAAGATGAAGCAGAACTAAGATTTTGAAATTCTACTTTCTAGAATTCAGAAGAATATGAATTTTAAATGGGACCTCCTGCTGTTAAAAATAAATAAACAAGCTAAAGGAAGGAAGGTAAAGGAAGAAGTTACTCAAGATCAATTTAAATAAACTTAAAATTTTAAAACCTTTGGATGTGCCGGGCGTGGTGGCTCACGCCTGTAATCCCAGCACTTTGGGAGGCCGAAGAGGGCGGATCACAAGATCAGGAGATCGAGACCGCAGTGAAACCCCGTCTCTACTAAAAATACAAAAAATTAGCCGGGCGCGGTGGCAGGCGCCTGTAGTCCCAGCTTCTCGGGAGGCTGAGGCAGGAGAATGGCATGAACCCGGGAGGCGGAGCGTGCAGTGAGCCAAGATCCCGCCACTGCACTCCAGCCTGGGCAGCAGAGCAAGACTCGGTCTAAAAAAAAAAAAAAAAAAAAAACTTTGGATGTGAAATCACACCTGAGCCCAAGTGGAGCCATCTTCTGGGGAACATGCTTCCATGAGTGTGCTTGCTGTAATTCCCAATTCTTGTATCAATTCTCCTGAGACTGATGGCACAACTAATTTTTAGTGATTAAATGTGTTCCTGGAATTCTCAAGTGTTCCTCCTGAGTCAGATGAAAGACGTGTGCTCAGAGAAGAAACATTTAAAAAGCTATTGTTTAGTGAATGTGGGCACAGGTATCCCGTATTTCTCAGAGTTTGGAAACGAAATATGATGTGAAACGATTTCCATGTTGAAGAGCATATTAGGTCCTCTATCAAATCCATTCTTCTTTTATGATGTGATCATCTCGGGGTAACATACTCATCAGCCACGCTCCACTGAAATCACAAATGTAACAAACCCCTTGACAAAATTCTCAAGGACAGAGAGTACTGCCCAGCACAGGGGGAAAAAATCTTATTTCTCCAAGTCACCAAGTCAGAAAGATGCAGGATTGTTGCATATTATTTAATGAATTCACATGGAAAAGCACCTAACTCCATGCTCAGTACATCAAAACAAGTAAAACAGTTCCGTGTCACCAAATTCTGCCCAGGTCTCAAATAATTATTTATATAATATGAGACAATGGAAAAATTGCCTGTATATCTTTTATTCTTTTCTCCCAGCAATCCTTTGGGGCCTATTGGCAGTGGCTAGAAAGTCAGGCTCAGACAACCAAGCAACTGATCCAAAGTCACACAGCAAGGAGATGACAGAGGTGGGAAGAAAATGCAGCTTTTTCAACTCCAGCGACTATTTTCCTCATTTCCTCTGCTTCTCCCACTAACTCACCTGTCTATGCTTAGGACTGGTCCCTCCCATGGGTATAAAGCAGGTAGCCATTTAGGTGGAGTGATTTTTAAAATTTCCCCCCTTCCAAAAATGTTTCCTCCAATGGCCTTCCAAGGTTCCTAAAATCCCTGTCCGTTTCTCCTCAAGATCAGGCGCAACTACTAACCTCCCACGGCGTTGTCCTGTATGGGTCTTTAAAAGAGCCCAGACCTGTCCTTGTTGGTAAACATGTGAGTCAAGATGGTGCTTCCAGAATCCCAGTGCCCTCATCTGTAACATTAAGAGTCTGGGTCACGTGATCCTCAAAGTCCCTTCCTGCCGGGACATTCTCTGTCATTCTGACCTGAGGGGACATCTAAGGGGTTTGGCCACCTTTTCCTTGTCCACTTATAAAAGGTCCAATGGCAGGGTAAGGACAAGGGCACTGGCGCCAGAACAGAAATGTTCCTGCCAGAGGCTGAGATGACAGAGGGCTCGGGGCTGGCACAGCTCCCACATCTACTGCCATAGCTAATAGGGCTCCCTGCCACTTTTCGCTCCCATCCCCTTCCCTCTCTTCCTCTCTCCTCACCCTGCCCAGCCAGGCAGGCAAACCACAGGCAGAGAAGCCCTGGCAGGGCTGATCTGTGGTGTTTCTGCTGGCTCTGTTGATGATTCCACTTAAAGGAATCAGTGGTGCTGGCATCTGGGTCCGGCAAATGTGTTTGGTTGCTTCTGGAATGCCAAAGGGAGCCACTGAAGCTGCTCTTAACCCCTGTTGCCCCCACAACCCTGCATATCACTGGTTCCCTGCGAACACAGAGAACAAGAAGAGTGGGAGAGAGGCTCACTCAGGAGACAGCTGTAAGACAGGAGGGCAGAGAGAATTGTCGCCCATAGATTTTAGCAGCTTCTGGATCACAGAAACTGATTCCCAAAAGTGGGTGTGTGTGTGTTTGATGACTGAAACTCTGATAAACATCTGATTCTCAACAGTACTCAGCAGTTTATATCTCTAATGTACTTTTGGAACCTAAGGGTTAGATTGAGAATACATTAGAGGTTATTAGCAAAACAAATACATGTTTATAGATTTCAACAAGGTGATTTTTAAATAGTTCATTGTTATTTGAAAATACTAATTATTAGCAGTCACTATCTAAAGATTTTATCTGCATTTTTGCATTTAATCCTTAAAGCATCCTATAATGTTATCATGGCAGTATTGATTGTTTTGGTTGGCAGTTTTATCACATCTATGTTGGTATCAATGAATAGAAGCTGAGGAGAGACTTGGAAGGGGGATCCTTCTGAGGACAAATTTGAGCTACTCACTTAAAACAGTTAAAGCAAATGGATTTTATTTAGTTCAAGGGCCAGCTACAATTGAAAACTAGTGGAGGCCAGAAGCAGTGGTTCACGCCTGTAATCTCAACACTTGACAGGCAGAGGCAGGAGGATAACTTGAGCCTAGAAATTTAACACCTGCCTGAACACATAGTGGGACCCCATCTCTACAAAAAGAAAATTTAATTAGCCAAGTGTGGTGGTGCGCACCTGTAGTCCCAGCTATGTGGGAGGCTGAAGCAGTAAGATTGCTTGAGTCTGGCAGGTTAAGGTTGCACTGAACTTTGATCATGCCACTGCACTCCAGCCTGGGTGACAAAGTGAGGCCCTGTCAGGAAGGGAGGAATGAAAGAAGGAAGGAAGGAAGGAAGGAAGGAAGGAAGGAAGGAAGGAAGGAAGGAAGGAAGGAAGGAAGGAGAAGGAAGGAAGAAAAGAGAATGAAGGAAAGGAGGAAGGGTAGAAGGGAGGAAGGAAGGAAGGAAGGAAGGAAGGAAAGGCAACTAGTGGAAGAACTGTGTTGAGATATCTTACAGGATTGGGTTTGGAAAGATTTTGAGATTAAGGCTGGGCCGAGTGGGAAAGACTAAAATGATTGACAGCCAATGCCTAGAGAATTGATTCACAGCCATGCATACTGGAGAAAGAAGCTTCGCCACATATCATAAGTATTCGTCATCCTTGCTGAAGAATGAATTCCAGATCCATCCTCCTGAGCAGGACTCCTAAGTATGCCCATACTGACTGTGCTCTGCACAGCTCCAAAAGGGTACCATTCATATTGATTTTGATGTAAATGGACCCCCCTGAAGTGGTACAGTCATAACCTGCACAATTGCACCTGGCAGCCCTGCTCCTGTGATGCCTTATGGAAATGAAAACTGTGGTAGGAGGCAATGAACTGGACTGTAAAGATGGGTCCTTAAAGGGTAGACAGCTCCAAATAGGAAGTAAAGAATCATTGGCCCTGATATTAATGTGTTGTGTGTCCTCGGGCAAGCTCTTTCTCCTTTCTGTATGTTTTATAGCCTGTGAAATGACTGTTTTAGACCACAGGATCCCCAAAATCTCTGCTAAGAGATGTATCTGGAATGTATAGTGTATGTAAGGTGAGAAGTAGGGCTGTAACTTTATTTTTTGCAAATACCCAATTAATATATTGATAAAGGTGACATTTCCTTTCTTCACAAATGCCTTTATCAACACAGTAATTCTCATATGTCACTGAATCTAGTTTAAATAGCCTATTCTATTCCAATAATCTGCCAGCCTGACCCTCTGCCAGCAGCACTGTTACAACTACAGTCACATTATCAAGCCTTTAAATCTGGTAGGGAAATTCCCTCCACCTAACCTTTTTTCCAGAAATTTTTTTGGTTATTCTGAAGCATTTATTCTTCCAGAGGCACTTTGGAATCATTTTATTAAATTCCCTCCAAATCCCAGTGATATTTTCGATGGAATGGCATTAAATTAATAGGTTAAACTGAGAAGCATTGACATCCTTACTATACTCCCAGAAGTGGAATACATCTTTCCGTTTATTCAAGGTCTTATTTATGCCCCTCAGTGAAGTTTTGTCACTTTCTTCATATAGATCCTGTATGTTCCTTGTTCAAGTTATTCCTGGCCATTGCATATTTGGTTGTTATTGTGAGTAGAATCTCTTTTCTTTTATATTTTGTAGCAAGTTCATGCTGGTGTGTAGCAAGCCATTGATTTTTTTATAAATGTATTTGTACTGCTAGACCTGTCTGGTGTAGTGGGAGCCATGAAAGTGATGAACCTTAATCAGAAATAGCCCCTGAGGGAGAGAGAGAGAGTCAGCAAAGGGGAGAAATGTCCTCACTTCTCTTTCTCTCCCTTCTGCCATTCCTCCAGCTGACCTAGCCCAGCTGGCAGCAAGATGACAGGGAGCCTGGATGGGGGGTGGGCAGCCCCACAGCCGTGCAAGACAGGCCATGGAATGGACTTGGGACAGACAAGCTAAGGACCAGCTCAGAGTGTCTTCATAAAGACTATGGATTGCTTCTGAAAATTACATCTGCTCTCAAAGAATGAGTGCTTAATTCCACCATGATGGTCACAAGAAGGTGCAAACTGGTTTGAGAAGAATAATGAAAGAGGAGAGAAAATAGTTTTAATTGGATTGTGAAAACAAGCTCATGGTCTCCTGAGGTGAGTACTCTGAAGGGAAAAACCTGCCTATGGGTATACTTATTATTATATATTCATTATATTATTTATTACTATTACACATATTATAGATATTAGACATATAATATATGTATTATTATTTTGAAGTAGGCTCATTAACTTATAATTATTTATTATGTAAAATGGGTGTCATTCCAACAAGCTCCCAAAGAGTGGAGATCAAAGATAATCCACTCTCTTGAAGAACCCCGAGAAATCTCATTTTCCTCCCTCATGCCTTCCTCAGAGGATAAAGGCAGAGGGAGAAGTGAGGGGACTTCTCAGCAGGTACACCCCTTGCTCTTCCAGCACAGTCAAATAAGCCAAATAGAACCCCACTAGGATCAATACAAGAAGAGGAAGAAGAAGAGAGAAGAGAGGAGGAGGAGGAGGAGGAGGAGGAGGAGGAGGAGGAGGAGGAGGAAGAAGGAGGAGGAGGAGGAGAGGAAGAGGAAGGAGGAGGAGGAGGAGAGGAACTACACATTTTAATTTCTGTGTAGTTCAAATTTCTTATAACTAACCAGATATGTTGCTTTGAAAAAAATCCCAAAAGCCTTCCTTCCCAAAAGCCTCACCTTCTTGAGGGGCTTCTTGTTCATCTCAGCTCTTCTCAGCATGTAGAAGTAGATGCTCAAAGAATGTTTACAGTGACAAACAGCCCAATTAAAAAGTAGACAAAGAAGGCTGGGCGCAGTGGCTCACGCCTGTAATCCCAGCACTTTGGGAGACTGAGGCAGGCAGATCACGAGGTCAGGAGATTGAGACCATCCTGGCTAACACGGTGAAACCGCAGCATTATCCTCAATGTTGTGGAAGCAACCTAAATGTCAGATGAGTGAATAAAGAAAATGTGATATATACACAATATATACACAATGGAATATTACTCAGCCTTAAAAAGAAAGGAAATTCTGATGCATGTTACAACATGGATGAACCTTGAGGACATTATGCTAAGTTAAATAAGTCAGTCACCAGAAGGCAAATACAATATGATTTCACTTACATGAGGTAAGTAGTTGAATTCATAGAAACAGAGAGTAGAATGGGGCTAGGGGAGGCGGAATGGGGAGTTGTTGTTCAATGGGTCTGCAGTTTCAGTCATGTAAGATGAACAAGTTCTAGGGATCTGCTGTACAACGATGTCCATAGAGTTAACAATGTTGTAATGTATACTTAAAAACTGCTAAAGGGGTAAATAGATGTCACGTGTTTTTTTAACCACCGTTTTTAAAAAACAGGAATGTTTGACATGAGGTGAAGTTGAACCTATTCAAAGACAAATGACTGGCATGCTAACTCCTAGGACCCTCCCACTCTTCAAGGTCCCACCCTGGGTGATATTTCCTGTTGCCACATCTTAGTCAACAGCCCAGTTAGTTGATGGTAGAGTCAGTGTTTTTCCCAAGTTTGTGTCTCCCACACAATCCAACATGATGCCTGGCACAAAGCCTTTGCTCAACCCATGTCCGTGGAACAAATGAAAGAGTGGATGTAACGGGTCGTCATTTTCCCCACCTATAAAATTTGGAAAACACCTGCTTTTTAAGCAGTGTGTGCAGTGGAGAGATTCCTCTTCATCCCTTTGCTGGTGGGAGGTGAGAATGTGGGGGTTTTCCTTCCTCCTATGCCTCCGGCGTGTGTCTATTCCCCTCCTGATGAGTCATACAGGAATCAGACACTGTCGCTCTCGGACAGAACACGTCAGGTACTTGCTTGGGAACAGCAGGCCCATGAATCTGTGCTGCATCCCCTGCGGTTACCTAGGGAACTCTGGGGCCCAGCCAGGAAGGGGGATTCTGCAGACAGAGAGGACTATGGCCAGTGTCCCCACCTCTCCCTCGACAGCCCGGCAAGACCTTCCCATTCTCTAGTTTGGAACCAGCAACCTGTCCCTCTAGAGGACCCAAGCAGTCCCCAGCTAACAGGCCCTGAAAAGCATCAAGGTCCCCACCCCAAATGTTCAAAGAGGCAGAAGCAATCAGTTAGCAAATGACTGCACCAGGAACCAGGGCAGCTGGGACCTGGCCCTGCATCTTAGTCCTTCCCCAAACACAGGCAAAGATAAGCAAATCCCTCTTCCTTCCACTCTCTGCCCGTGTGAAGACTAAATGAAGCAATATATTAAACTGCTTAGCATAGCCCTGATATCTAGCAAACAATTAACAAAAGCAGCCGTAAATTTAACTACTATTTTTGTTATTAGTAGTAGTAGTGATATATTATCCTCACTATGATCCTACAAGTGTTACCCCATTTCACAGATGAGGAAACTGGGCTCAGTGGTTAAGTGACTTGTTCAAAGTCCTTCAGCTAAGAATTGGATCCACCGGTAATGGCCAAGTAGCTACTTTAAAGGGTAGAAATTATTCTGGCAACTCCCGTGGGAGTATGTGGGAAGGGTGGCCACATTCACTCAGCTCCATTCACACCCAGACAGGCTCTCTCACTGTGGCTGCATAGCAACCACAACACCTCCAGACCTGGCTCCAAACCTCACATCCCCTCATCTTCAAATCCTACGTCTTAAGAGTACCTGGGTACTCCTTGGCTATGATTGGGTCAGGAGTCCACCCCTAGAGCTGGAGGGGAGGGTGTGCCTGGGCCTGACAGGTTGAAGACTCAGGGCACAGCTTCCATTACAAAGAGAGGCTAAAAATAGGCTGGGGTCCAAACAAAAGGCACCTGGTCTGTACACACACACGTGTATGTGTGTTGTGCGCGTGCACGTATGCATGTGTGTGTGTGTAAATACTAGAAAAGATTTGCCAAAATGTTAACAATGATGTTCTCTTGATAGTGAAATAAGGGTGATTTTCTTTCCATTTTCTATGTCTTTCCATAGCTTTGAGATGAGCACAATTTACCTTGATAATTTTTTTAAAGCTGCTTGCATTTGTTTAATATTTAAATAATGAAAATAGCATATAGTTATTTTTAAGACTATGGGGCTGGACATTAGAGGCCTCAGTTCTGGTTCTGGCTCTGAGTGACCATGGTCAAGTAACTTGCCTGGCCTCAGTTTCCCCACCTGGGAAATAAGGAAAGGGCTACACAACTTCTACAGTCCTAGCTCCTCTCTATGAGACACTCAACCAAGAACCCTCTCTATGAGACATTCAACCAAGTTATGTGTATAAGAACCCTCTATATGAAACATTCAACCAACCATTTTACAGACGACCTCCACTGGATCATCTGTAAAAATGGGGATGTTGGACTAAAATGATGTTTCTCAAAATGTAGTCTTCCACAATCAAATCATTGGGTTACTTACAAAAATATAAATTCCTGAACCCCATTTCAAACCTACTGAATCAGGATATCTAGGGCTGGGGCCCAGGAATCTGCATCTTAAGGCTTGCTCTAGGTGACTTTTATTCCCTGTAAAGTTTGAGCATAGCTGGCTATGTGGAGAAACCTTTGCCTACTCAACACTCTACATTCCTTTCTAAATTCCAGGCTCTTGATGGAGCAGGACTAGGAAGGGGAAAAGTGAGCAGTTCCCTAGACTGAACAAAGGAAAATTCTAAAGTGTTTAAGTGTTAACAAAAGGCCAAACTTTCACACCTGGAGATGATCCAGCTCTTTTAGGGACAAGTTCCCCAGCTTGACTTGAGAGCTCCAGACTGAATCCTTTTTTTCATTTCCACTTAGTCCCAGGATTTAATTGAAAATACAAATTTACTGGCCTTCATTCCCTGCCCTTTGCTTCCTTCTCTTCATCCCATTCCCAGAGGACCTGGTCCTCTGTATAAGTATCTAGGAGTAGATGGAGGTTCACATGAGTCCCCCTGCCTTCCCTGCCCTTCTAGGGTATGAATGGCCAGCTTCCAATGAGACGATTTATAGCCTTTGAGCCTCTTTGGTCTGATACACAAGGAAAATTCCTGTTGACACTAATTGTACCAGTGGCCATGAATTATAGTCCAAGGACCTGCCACTCTGCCTGCTGAACTGAGCTGGGTTTCTCTCCCACTGCACAGCAAGCTCACTGGCCAACTGCCTGCCCCACCCCATTCCCCAAGCTCACCAACACCCACAACCGGCTTGATCTCCAACCTTACTGTGGATAGAAATATTTCCAACAAGTCCTGGCTCTCTGGATATGGCAATTTCAGAAGTTGCATCTCAAAGGCCGGATATATTATTTCTCCCTACCTGATAAGATTCTTGTATTAGAATGAGATAATTCATGTGAAGCATATAACAGATGCTTAGTACACAGAAGTTCTCAACAAATGTTAGCTGTTATTATTTATACTGTTGTTCTTTTACCAGCCGCTGTTTGTTCAGGGCAATTTATGTCAGAAAAAAAATGCATCGGTGACATCATTTGGCAAGTAAAGGGCTGTAAGGATAGCTGAGAGATTAACAGAGAAAATCTGCACCTAAATACTCCAGATACTGAGAAATCTTTTGTGTGTTTTTAAGATTATGCAAAAATATCCATAATAACTAACATCTATTGAGAGCTTTCTAGGTGCCAAGCACAGTTCCATTTTATCTTCACAACAACTCCATGTGGATTTTAATACTACTAAAATCCCCATTTTACAGACAAACAGATGGAAGCTTAAGTAAATAAAGTAACTGGCCCAAGGTCACAAAGACAGGAAGTGGCAGGAGCTAGAATTTGATCTGTCTGGATGAAGCCAGCTTGCTCTTTAATAAGCTACTTCCTTAGGGCTAACTGGCATTTCTCATGCTGTCTTTGTCTTTGGCATCTATAGCTGTGTGTTCTCTCTCTCTCTCTCTCTCTCTCTCTCTCACACACACACACACACACTCACACACACACACACACACACACACACACACACAGAGCTGGTTGCCATCATGGGACCAATAATTTTTGCCCTCCTTAAAGACAATTATTGAATCAGGTCTCACACCCTTCTTGGAAGAGGTAAGGCAGGATCCTGATATAAACTCACTGAAGGTTCCCCAGGAAGTGTTAGGAGGAGAGATTCAATTCCCAATCCTCACCATGGAGAAGGGCACACATTTGTGTTGTGCAGTAGCACACAGCCTAGCACAACTTCTGCCTCTCTGGACTATCTGTGCTCTAATCCCATCTCTGAATAATCTTGGACAAGATAATGAATCTTTCTTATCTTCAGTTTTCTCACCTGTAAATTGGAGCTAATGATGTCAACCATGCTATGGTTTGGATATGCTTTACTTGGCCCCATCAAGTCACATTTTGAAATTCAATCCTCCAGTGTTGAAAGTGGAGCCTGGTGGGACATGTTTGGTTTGTGAGGGAGGATCCCTTATGAATGGCTTGGTGCCATTCTTGCAGGAGTGAGTGAGAGCTGGTTGTTCAAAAGAGCCTGGCACGTCCTCCTTTTTCCTCCTCTTTCCCCATGTGATGCCAGCTTCCCTTCCCCTTCCACCATGGAGTGGAAGTAGCCTGAGTCCTTCACCAGAAGCAGATGCTGCACCATGCTTCTTGTGTGGTCCCCATAAACCTTTCTTCTTTATAGATTATCCAGCTTCAGAGACTCCTTTACAGCCATGCAAGGGTTTAAGACATACCACGGAAGTGTTGTTCGGTGAATTAAATGAGATGATGCATAGGGATTCACTTGGCACAATGCTGCATGCATAACTGCACTCAGTCAGTCAGAGTTAATTCAGATGGGACCAAAGAAAGCAGGCAATGTAAATGGGTAGCACTCCAAAGGGCAGGGGAAATATTTGGGGCCCACCCAGGCACTTGCAATTCACACCACATAGCTAATTGCCATTACACCAGGCTGCTCCTGTCTAAAAGTCTCCACAATATCTTCCCCATTCCCCGAGCACTCACTCAAGAAGTGTCACAAGAAGCCAAAAAACCAAAATACTGCCTCTTTCTCCCCTTGTCTTTTCAGGACTCCCAAGGCAACCTTCCATATCTTTTGGTTTTGGTGTCCAGTAAACAGCAGAGACACGCTGGGCATTTCCTGTCCCAGCTTTCCTCAATGCACGATGAAGATGGGCAAAGGAAACTGCCCCTTTCTCACCCTGCTCCCCCCTTTACTATGCTCCCCATTCCCAAGTCATGCCACACGCTATTTCCCAAGCAAGCCTACACTCATTCCAGGACCCTACGCTGTCACCTCTGCCAGACAATGGAGATGAGAAGGCAGAAACCGCCTTCTGACATCACTTCCTTGCCTTGCTCCCCTGGGGCCTGGTCTGTCCTCTCCAAAGCTGGGCTCTAACACTTTTTCCAGATACAATTTTTAGATGCCCCCAAGGAAAAGGTTCCCACCGCTTCCTTTAGACTTTTCTGAACTTGATAGCTACAAGTGAAAATCCCCCAAAAGGATTGGATGGTTTGGTTCAGAGAGCACAAAAAAAGGAAGAAGAAAAAGGATGGAGAAATTTGAGATTTGTGTCATGTGTTTCTTTATTTCCTTATTTAACTCACATCCCTGTTCAATGTCAGACACAATTCTCTATGCATCCTCCATTGCACATTCCCGTTATTCATCTTAGACTATAAACTCCGGGAGGACAAGGAAGGCCGGCGTCAATTCACTATATTCAGTTCAAGTTCTGTTCCATGATAAATGGTGAAACACTGAATTAGTTCTATTGCCCAAAATTGAAAGAGGTTATGCCTAGACAAAGAGAGTTACAACAGAGAGGCTTCTCAAACAAAAATAAGAAGTAACAAAATGGAAATCAATTGATCAAGGGGCCCTACCAAGGACTTGGCACTGAGGAAGCCCCTATAAGGAATTCAGGAAAAGTGGAGGGTAAAGAACGTATCCACAGCTGCACCCACAGCTTGCAGCAAATTCTCAATAAGGTCTAGAACCCAAAAGTTTAAGAACTACAGGTAAGAGGCCTTTAGTTTAGGAGGCCCTTTCCCTTCAGAAATTTGGAGTGAGAGAGATACAACTTATATATACACACATACACACACACATACATATCCTACATACATACAAACACATATAAATCACGGAGAACATCAATATAATAATAGTAGAGGTCTTTTGTTGAGTGTTTTAAAGAGCCAGCTCCCAGCCTAAGCAACACAGACTATATGTAGTTAATTTTCACAACCACCTAGAATGTGCATTATCTCAAGAAATAGAAAGCATTATCCTCTGGGCACAGATGAAAATAAAGAGGCTGAAAGAGTTTATGTAGCTTGCCCAATGTCACACATCTGGGTCAACTAAAGCCGAGATTCAAACTCAGAGCCTGTGCCATGCTGCAGAAACAGATGAAAGTGGTGGCAAAAACAAGTTGTGGGCATGGAGTCAAATCTCCTGGCTAGTGACCCTGGCTCTACCTCAGACAAATTTCTTCCTCTTTCTGGGCCTCTGTGTTCTCATATGCAAATTAAGAGCGTTAGACTAGATGAAAGGTTAACAAATTTTTTCTGCAAAGGTCCAGGGAGTAAATATTTTAGGCTTTACAGGACAGACAGTCTCTGCTGCAGCTACTCAACTCTGCCATTATAACCTGAAAGCAGCCATGGACAACATGAAAACAAATTGGCATAGCTGTGTTCCAGTAAAACTTTATTTGCAAAAATAGGCACAAGGCTGGATTTGATCCATGAATTGTAGTTTGCAGACTCTGGAGTAGATGATCTCTAGAGTTTTCTAGTTCTGACACTTCTGTAGTCTCTCATCCTGACTTGTGGCAGTGCAGCCCAGAGGGGCCAAAGCCCTGAAATGTCAGCTGTAAGGAATCTATTGCCCTAGGTATTTTTTGCTGGGGTTTTTTTTTGTTTTGTTTTGTTTTGTTTTTTTAACCTTTGATGACTTTAGGACATGTGGTTGGGAAATAGATCCTGGCAGTAGCAATACCAAGGAAGCTTGGGAGGACTTTTGCCCCAGTAAAATCTCTATCCGCTCCCTACCCTGGATCTGTGATGTGGACAATGACATCTATCTTGAGAAGGTCATGGGGCAAACAGCCGCATGCCCACCTTCAAACCAGACTGCAACTTAAAGATTTTTTCCCAGAGAAATTCTGGAGGCACCATAGATTTTTGGGCAAAGTGACAGTGGCAAGCCCATGGCCAGCAAGGGTCAGCCAGAGTCATTCAAGAAAGCAGCACACACTCCCCTTCGCCCTCGATTCTGTAGCAGCATGGGTGGGTTTTGGCAGCCTGTTTCCACTGTCCCACCAGAATAGCACGAAGGCATAAGAGAGAATGGATCTGCTCTCTAGTTCCAGAGACAGCAGGCCTTTGGGATTCTCCCTCTGGCACCCTGTGCCTTCACACCCCAGCCCCCACCTCACACCCCAGCTCCCGGACTCTCCCTGAACATGTGATGTGCATTCAGCCCCTGGGTGACTTTCAGCCCCTGGGTGACTTGCCAATTGATCTTTACCAGCCTGCTGCAAAGGGCTGCCGCTGAGCTCTCTCTGTCTTACCAGGGAGTGCTGTATGACTGGAAGTTCTGGGTTGGGGGAATGCATACTCACCAGAGAGTGACAAGTTGTAATGACCACAGAGAAAATACAGTCCTTTCCAGAAGGAGCTGAAATTCCTCCCTCTTGGGAGCCTCTGACCTGCTGCCTTTGGAGGTAGAAGAGAAGGCTTTGCTCTAGTTAATGTACCCCACCCAGAAGAAAGAATGCATCTCATCCTCTCACCAGGGTACAGCTGGGACAAAAATTATCCTTCGAGTCCCCACAGGCCCTAGTGTACCTCCTAAAGCAGATGCCTCACTCCTCCAATTCCTTTTTTGGGTTTAGCCTCATTTACTGGGTATTTTGTATTTCAGCTGTGCCACTTGTTAGTCCTGTGGCCTCGGGCAAGTCATTTAACCACTCTGGGCCTCAGATTCCTCATCTATCAAATGTCAATAATAATAGTACCTACCTCATAATGTTATCATTAGGATTAAATAAGATAATATACAGAAGGCACTTTGGGCCCAGCGCCTGGCACCTAGCAAGCACTAACTCCTAGCAGATAGTATTACTATTACTCTGTGCTGAGCACTTTACACACATTTTCACATGTCATCCTCACCATAGCCCTGTAGAGCTAGGAACTATTCTGATCTTCATTTCACAGGTGAGAAAACTGGGCCCAGAGGGGTTAAGTGACTTGCCCAAGAACACACAGCTAATAAATTAGTGGAAGTGGGACATAAACCCAGGTATGTCTGATCCAGGCTCTTCATCACTTCACTCTCCTGCCCAGAGTCACAGTAAACATTAAATGACAGAAGTGCAGTTAAAATCCAAGTTAGCTCTCAACTCCCTCAGCAGATCAAGTGCTGGCCTGGAAGGCAAGGAAGACTAACCTAAGGTGCTCCACTGAGGAACCTTTTCTCCCAGACAGCTCTCCTTTGCCCTCCCCTCCCTGACCTCTGCCTTATTCAGGACCCTGGTCACATTCTGTTTTCTGCTGTTATTTCCTTCAGGCTAATATTGAGCCTTCTGCTGCCTTTTTCTTGTTTTAATCTCAGTCTGGTGCAGAGAGAAGGATGCAAGTTTTGGAGCCAGACAACAATGCTTTGAATACCAATGCTACTTACTCACCGAATGGCCTTGGCCATGTCACAGAACCTCTCTGAACCTCAGTTTCCTCATTTGTAAAATGGAAAGAATTCCTCCCTTGCACTGTTGTGAATAGTTGAGGAAATGCACATAGATTGCCTAACACAGTGCCTGGCACACAGTAGGCACCCTCTTAAAAGTGCTTTAGCGTTATCATCATCTCCCACAGCACCTAGCTCAGTGTTGATTCACCCACGGTACTTAGCACGGTGCTTACACAGAGTACATGCTTCTCTATAAGCCTGGTCAAATTGAAAGCTAGAGAGAGCACCATGAAAATTTGCATGATCACAGATGACAGATCTCCTCCCATAGATATCTTAAGCAGATCCTTGAATCTCCCATAGCTTCAGTTTCCCTACAGGTCAACTTCAGTGGCAGCTTCCCCTGGAGGGTTCACAGAAACGGGAGTTCTGCAACATCAGAGGTTTCTAATGCAATAAGACGGATAATGAAAAGATTCTTCTTCCACAAGCGTCGAGTGAGTCAGAGCTCTGTGCTTGGCTTTGCCCCAGGGAGTACCGAGAAAATGAAATATCGTCTGTATTCTCATGACACCTAAACAAATGGTCAAGTCCATGGGTCAAAAATCAGCCAGAGGGGTTAAGAGGCATCTCCAGCAAAGGGAGGGGAGGAGCAGCAAGGAAAGCACCATTAGCAAAGGTTGCTGAGTGGGGTCCTGCTACATGGCTGCTATTAAGGCTAATACCTGTTCTCCTTACAATGAGATCTTTGTTTTGTCTTCACGAAAGACACTGGTAAATGACAACAAGTCTGAAACCTGCAAGGATTTTGAACTTGTCAATCTGGCTCAATAATTTCTTCCACATCCTGACACCTGAATCAAGACATAAGTTCTCATCTAGGTAACAAACTATTTTCTTTCACAATGAGGATAAACCATCTCTGAATCTCAGATTTGCTCTTTTTTTCCTCCTGGCCTTTTGCCACCACAGAAAAATGTCTGATAGGCTGAGTTTTCACATTGCAGCTGGTTACTGTGATTATGTAGACACAGCCTCAGTAAATTCAATGGTGTGTTGCTGGCTGTTCAATAGCTGGTGAAATTAATGCCCAGGGAAGTGGGAAATGGGCCACCACAATCAAAATGTGGATTTGGAACTTGCTCTTTATTCTATCCCACCCTTACCCTCCCCTACACCCCTGTCTTTGTGCTAATGCCAGCTACATGCCAGGTTACTGGTATTTTCTTCCTCCTCCCTCCCCCCTTGTAAGTAAACCACCTCAAAAGAAGCCCCATTATCTTAGACTTGAAAATACATTGGGAATGGTGGGAACTGAGTTCATGATACCTCACTCTCACCCTTTCCCTGGAAAATACATGAGAGAAAGGACAGCAGGTGCCTTCAGGGGCCACTTTATCCAGCAAGAGAAGCTGACCACCTGGAGCTACAGGATCTCAAAGATCATCTAAGCTGGCTCCTATCTGCAGACAGACTAGTCTGAGCCACCCAGGACCAAGGACAGCCTCTCCTTTTAATACAGACCCCTGGCAGAGGGCTGCCAAGTTATTCCAGTCTCACACCCCACTGTGTAGGTCATGAGTGGCTGCAGTAGCAGAAGGAGCACTGTCTTGTAGGCCAGGGAAACAGAGTTTGCTAACCAGCTCTGCACCTGTCCGGCTTGCCAGGTCCGTTTCCCTAGTACACCACCTCCAACATAGGAAGATAAGCAAACCAGGGTTCTGAGAGCGTCTGAAGATCTAAATCATTATAAACTTGTGAATCTCTTATTTTCAAATTTTCAAATACAGCTTAGGGCAATTTAATTATAATAGAAAAAAAAATCTATTTTCAGGGCTGTCTCTACCATAGATTTCTTAACCCGAGGGAAACCTCCTGAAATTGTGTATTTTGCACATTTGTAGAGGCTGTGCATTTTGCTGGGAGTAAATTAAAACCTTCGAAAGGTGTGTGATAACCACCTGCCTCCCTTCTCAAAAAATAAAAATAAAAAGAGGTTAAGAACTTACCTCTACATTGAGAAGCTTAGATGTAAGTCACCCTGAGTGACTTCTGATTTCCCTACCCGTGAATATCAAGTTATAACGACTATCAAGAGCAGAAGATGAGAAACCCAAGATGCAGGCTTGTGAACTGGAGTAAAAGAAGGTATCAGGCTTTACTTTTCAATCTCCAGCTGCCACTACCCATTGCTCTGCCGTATATCTACTAGCCTATGACCTCAGGAATCAACTGGCTCTCTCTGAACCACTATTTCTCATCTGTCAATGAGCAATGGTTATGCTTCTCTCAAAGAATTGTAAAGAGTCAAAGAAAATGAGTAAATGCATGGGTATCAGTAAGTGCTCAATTCATGGGAGTCCCTGCCCAGCACCAGTGACTCAGTCCCCAAAATTAACTACTCAAAAGGCAGCTCCATCTACAACAGTGGTTCCATCCCCTACTTTGCCCCAGGGGGAAAAGTGTGACACAGTAGCTGAGTATCCAACTTTGGGAGAGACCCCACAGTTGCGTTCAGTTCCCAGCAGCTCTCCTCCATGGCTTTGTGAACTTAGGCAAACAGCTAAACTTCCCCGTAATTTGGTGTCCCATCCATGAAATAGAAATGATGCAGAGTATATTCTTTATCTCATGAGAGTCATGAGAAAACGCAAAAAGAACTCAGCACACTGTCTAGGACATAATAATTGTTGGATAAATGTGAACTAACATAAAGTTCTTTGGCTTCCTTCCTTCCTTCCTTCCTTCCTTCCTTCCTTCCTTCCTTCCTTCCTTCTCTCTCTCTCTCTCTCTCTCTCTTTCTTTCTTTCTTTCTTTCTTTCTTTCTTTCCCCATACTTTCTCTTCTAAGTACCATTCACCCACCTTTGGGAGTGCATCCCTTTGACTGAATGTCCAACCTGGATCTCAGACAGAAAGGAAAAAACTTAACAAATAACCAAGATACTCTATGTCCCTTCCCCAGGTCTCTGACCTCCCTCACCCCCACTCCCAGATAGCAGCTCGCTTCCTCCCTCAATTCCCTTCAGGTTTCCTCAAATATCACTTCAGTGACTTCCCAAGTACCCACTTAACATTTCAAATCCACCCTACAAACGCCTCACTGTATTTCCCTCTCCTTACTTTATTTCAGCCTAACACCTGTCATCACATTACACACCTCATCATTTGCTTATTTAGTTTACTGTCTGTCTTCTGTGGGGAGAAGGTACACTCCTAGAGGGCAGGAGTCCGTCTGTTTTGTTCAGTTGCTATGTCCACAGCGCCTAGAGCCAGGGCAGAGAGTGGAGACTCAGTAACAATCGGCTGAATAAATGAGTGAATGCCTGAGCGAATGAAAAGATGAAGAGAAGCCGGATTTTACTGGGGCCAAAGAGTTTGCACGGGACGAGGGGAGCGAGATGAAGGATGAGTGCTGGCCTCAGATTCGACTCAAGTCCCTCCCACCTGCCTAACCCTACAATTCTCTTTCCCTCTTTTAGGTGCCGGACAATTTGCATATCCCGTTAAATCCGGGGCCTGAGTCCAGGAGCCCCGATTACAGGGGCAGCCCCCAACCCACCTTTGACAAGGAAGAGTGACTAGCGGGGAAAATAACGCCAGCGGGCCGCCTAGGGGGTGCCCCTATCCCTTAGGGGCATCTCCACGATCTCCACGCCCAGGTCCCGCCCTCCCGGCCCCTGCCTCCCCGCCAGCCCCCC
>NW_012108363.1:3629785-3646156 GCF_000951045.1 Mandrillus leucophaeus | reverse complement strand
CCCCGCGAGCCCGGCCCGGCGCGCCTGACGTGGACCATTAAACTTGGAGCTGCCGCCTCGTACCCTCTCTCTCCTCCTCCTCCCTCTGACAGGCGAGCGCGCGGCTCGGTGCAGGCAGGAGACGTGCTGCCGGGCTGGGCTGCCCGGGGGAGATGACTCCACGCCAGGAGGGCGCCTCTGGGAAGAAGACCACGGGGGAAGCAAAGTTTCAGGGCAGCTGAGGAGCCTTCGCCGCAGCCCTTCCGAGCCTTATCATCCCCCTGGCTATGGAGGGCGAACTCTAAGATGAATCCCGATCTGGACACCGGCCACAACACATCAGCACCTGCCCACTGGGGAGAGTTGAAAAATGCCAACTTCACTGGCCCCAACCAGACCTCGAGCAACTCCACACTGCCCCAGCTGGACATCACCAGGGCCATCTCTGTGGGCCTGGTGCTGGGCGCCTTCATCCTCTTCGCCATCGTGGGCAACATCCTAGTCATCTTGTCTGTGGCCTGCAACCGGCACCTGCGGACGCCCACCAACTACTTCATCGTCAACCTGGCCATGGCCGACCTGCTGTTGAGCTTCACCGTCCTGCCCTTCTCAGCGGCCCTAGAGGTGCTCGGCTACTGGGTGCTGGGGCGGATCTTCTGTGACATCTGGGCAGCCGTGGATGTCCTGTGCTGCACAGCGTCCATTCTGAGCCTGTGTGCCATCTCCATCGATCGCTACATCGGGGTGCGCTACTCTCTGCAGTACCCCACGCTGGTCACCCGGAGGAAGGCCATCTTGGCGCTGCTCAGTGTCTGGGTCTTGTCCACAGTCATCTCCATCGGGCCTCTCCTTGGGTGGAAGGAGCCCGCACCCAACGATGATAAGGAGTGTGGGGTCACCGAAGAACCCTTCTATGCCCTCTTCTCCTCCCTGGGCTCCTTCTACATCCCTCTGGCGGTCATTCTAGTCATGTACTGCCGTGTCTATATAGTGGCCAAGAGAACCACCAAGAACCTAGAGGCAGGAGTCATGAAGGAGATGTCCAACTCCAAGGAGCTGACCCTGAGGATCCACTCCAAGAACTTTCACGAGGACGCCCTCAGCAGTACCAAGGCCAAGGGCCACAACCCCAGGAGTTCCATAGCTGTCAAACTTTTTAAGTTCTCCAGGGAAAAGAAAGCAGCTAAGACGTTGGGCATTGTGGTCGGTATGTTCATCTTGTGCTGGCTACCCTTCTTCATCGCTCTACCGCTTGGTAAGTTGGGGACTAGCAGGAGGGGAACTGGGCTTTTTTGGACCTTGGGTTTACTGATGAGCTTACTCTAAAGTTTTTTGTGGGTTTTGTTTCTTATGCAGTCTGTGCGTGTTTGGAGATTGAATAATATTGTTTGTTCTGCAAAGGCTTTGCAGACTGGGGAGCTGGCTAAAAACCAACTCAGGTGTTAGTAGAACACGCTAAGGTACTAGCTTCTAGAAATAGAACCACAGAAGGAAAATCTGGTATGGGGAATGACTCACTCAACAGCCTCGGTTTAATAATTAAAAAGGACACTGGACTTGAATATCACTTCGGCGTTATTTCAGTAGTAATGATGTGTCGGCTAAGGCAGCGTCACTAATGCAGCATACAAAATAGTTTGTAGTTACTGCAGATGCGGCATTTGGGAAGCAGGGAGGCAGCTCGTACACAGAAAGGCAGCATTCATTCAGCATTTCCAGGGCTAGTGCAGAAGCCACGCTTCTCAAGAGCTTTGCAGAGGCTGCATTCTCTCCCTCCCCTCTTCACTGACAGCTATCACCCATATATACTACGTTCATTATCAGTTAATACGAGCATTTTACAGCCACACAGCCCCAAGCAGACTTTAAGTTATTGAAAGCTTGAGATATGAAAGAGAAGATGACTAGAGGGTCACACATTTTTAGTTTTTACCCAAAAATATTTCTAACTCTGGTGATTTATGGAATGCCCAGAATCAATTTATAGTTGCCCCTCACCTTAGCTGACAGACACCAAATCCTGGTAAGATGGAATTCAGTGCGTCCTCCCCCTCTTATGAAAACGTGTTCATCTTCTTTTTGTTTGGTGGTCCCACTAACTGAATTGTTCAAAAGGTTACCTGATGTTTTCTAAGGAAGAAGTCAAGGTCTGGTTAGTAGGTAAACCCTAAAAGGGGGCATCCGTCACATGCTGTCCACATGGCCTGGGAAACTCTTGTCCTTCCTCTGAGGCACTGATCTGCTTTGATTCCTTCTCCTATCCCTGGGGGACACTACAGAAAATGAAGAGAGGGAGGTTATCATGACACAGTCATGTGCCATGATATCAGGAGTGGTAACAGCTGCTACATGCCACGGATCACATATGCCTACAATCACACCGGAGTCTCAGGTCAGACCCAAATATAACCAAATCCCTCAAGCAGCTATAAATTCTGAAGACACAATGCTTTCAAGAGAAAAAGGCAAATGGAAAGGAAGCAAACGGATATCACGTTTCCATTTAAAAAGAAAGAAAAAAAGAAAAAGATTTTCAAAAGCCGTCTAACCTTTTCTCCATGTCATCTTTTCTAAAGGAGGCCTGCAGGCTAACGCCTTTCAGAAATATTTTCAGTGGTTAGTGTTAAGTGGAAAGCGTTTGAAAAAGTTCTACTCCCCAGGCGTGATCACATACCATTGCAGGGAAGCTTGCTTTTCTTTCCCAAGGTCTCAGGGTTGTTTCACAGGCTTGTTGGGTTTACAATGGATGACAGTTCACACGGCATTGGGCCATTACAAAGATCATGGTTGTACATGGAGTTGATGGAGGTGATTTGGCCTCCCATTAGCCATATGACCTTGGCCAAATGACTACTCCTGTATGAGCCTCAGTTTCTTCATCTACAAAATGGGGCTAATTAATATTTGCTCCATGGAGTTTGCACTAATGTATAGGAAGGACTTAGCACAGTATCTGGTATACAGCAGATGCTCAATGTAAGTTAGCTATGAGCAGTACAAACCAAACCCCAATCTCCCCTTCAATATAACTGTGTCTTTTCTCTTTCTCTACTCATTTGCCAATCTCACACCTGTTACTAAAGTCTTGGAAGAGAACTGAGTCTTTCTCCTTTCTTCCTTTGCCCCTGCTCTCCAGCCTGCAGAGGCTGTGACCAGAGCATGCTCAGGAAGGAGAAGGCCTCAGCAGGATGCAGGAATGGATCAAAGGTGCAGACTTTGGCTTTTAGGGGCAGGGGAAATAGCTCCAAACAGGTAAGGAGGCTTCCAGCATATTGAAATGGGAAGAACACAGCTCCGGTGATCAGGAGCAATAGAGTTCCCATTTGAGCTTTGCCATCAATTAGCTCTACGGCCCTAGGCTTTTTGCTTTGCTTCTCTGGGCTTCAGGTCTCATATCTGGTGAAGAGGGGATTGAATCAGCTTAAGGGATCTCAAACTTTGATAACTATTAGAATCACCTGTGAAACTTAATAAACAATGGTAGCTGCCTGGGCCGAACCCCCGGTGAATAGGATTCAGTAAGTCAGAAGGATCCCAGGAATCTGAAGGGGTAATCAGCCCACCAGATGATTCTGAAGAGGTAGTCCACAGACCAGGCTTTGAGAATCACTGGCCAGAAAATGTCTCTGTTTCCTTCAGGCCCCAGCACCCTGGAAGCCAGGGTTTTAAATGCTGCCAATCTCAGACCTTTCCCAGCCACATCGTAGTGTGAGATGATGTGGCTTCTCTCTGGGTCTTGCTCTTTAAGTCATCAAGCCCACCCTCAGTTCTCCTCACTCACATTACCCCCATCGTCTCTCTCCTTTCTGTCTGTGCCTTTCTGAGACCTTGTACCCCTAGCATCTCAGGTCCTGAGCTTCCACACAATAGGAAGTGAGAGGTTCTTGCCACCCTGATGCTATCTTGTTTCTCTTCTGGCAATGAAAACTTTCTGACTATCATGCGATGATCTCCCAGAGATCTTCCAATGATTTGTCCCTGAGCCAACCCCATCAACATCCTTCTTCCCTGAAAACCGAACGGATAAGGTGGGGAATGTGGACTCTAGGACTTGGGTTTGGAATGGGCTTCAAAAAGTACTCAAGAGCTTCAAACAGAGAGGGTACTTAATTACTGTTTTCTTAATGATTCACGAAGAGCATTCCAGCAAAATAGAGATGTAGGTTTCTACTTCCTCTGAGTTGAAATAACACCCAAGCAAAAGTAGCATGATATAGAACAATAACTTCTTTGGAATCTGAAGAAGGTTCCAAATTCTAAATTTTCCATGAAAACCTTTTCACTCATAAGGGGAGGAAGCAGATGTGGGAGAGGACTGTGTTTGGCCAAGGGAGAAGTGCAGGTAGGAGCAACTTCCAATTGGTGATAGACTTTCAGGTGCCAGGATGGCACAAGATTTCCATAGCTGTGTTTGTTTTCTCCATGGGAGAGAAGGGTTGGGATTTCTCCTGGGAAGGAGGGAAAATAGCTGTGCCCCCTACAGGATCCTGTTCAGGGGCCTCATTTGTTTTTCTTCATCTCTTATTTTTATTTCTGGGAGCAGGGTTGGGCTGCCTGCAGAGCAGGGCCTCTTGTCTCCTCCTGCCCTCTCCCCACCTGGGACACCCTCCCCCATGTCCTCCCCACCCTTTCCCTGTGGCCTCAGACCAAGTTGGACCAGGGACCAGTGCTCACTTACTCAGGAGCAGGGATGGACTCCACCAAACAAGGACCTCTTTATTTGGCCCCTGGAAACAGGCCAGGGAGGGACAGGAAATAATTGAAATAGAATATAGTAGTATTTCTTACTCCATGAGCCATTTGCAAGATGTCAGAGAATCTTCAGCTGCCCAGCATTAGAATGAAGGCTAACTTCCAGCCCACCTGGGGAAGGCCTGGTCAGGGTCTCAAGAAGTGACTGAGCTATTGAGGATGTGCACTGCAGCAGTAGGGGAAGTTGGGGGATGCAGGGCTGGTAGCAGGAAGTGCTCGGCAGCCAACCAGTAGCTGGGCTTAGTGAGTTGTTTAGAAAACACTGGAACCTTGCCTTGCTCCAAATCTTTCTTCTGTCTTTTAAAATGCTGGAAGGCACCAGGAAGCCATTATTGAACTAACTGCTTTCCCCTCCAAATAAATGAAGGTCAATTTCAAAGAAACAGTTGTGTTCTCTATAGTATTGGAACAAAATAGGAATCCCTTTCTCCATTGATCTGATCCTCCAGCCCTTTCATTCAAATGGGGGCTGACAAATTTCCACCTTCTGCAAGCATAAGGGTCTCAGAGATGACTCAAGACAGAGCCACCCCCACAAACACACATTCATCTTCCAGCTCTGAGACTTCAAAACACAGGGATTTGAGTTGCCCACAAGGAAATCAATTGGTTTGAGTACTTGGCAAGGGGGAAGTTTTTACACATGGGACTCCATCCTGGAAGAGGGAAATCCTGCTAAAGTAAAACCCATTTGACCATGTATTAAATCACTAATAAGGACTTCCTAAAGCATCTACTACATGCCAGGCACTGCACCAGATACTGGGTTATCAAGCCAAAAGCAAACATGGCCCCTGATTGAAGGAGGCTTACAGCCTGGTGAGATTGTATTCAGTATTGGATACACACTATGTACCAGACATTCTGCTAGGCCTCCTACAGACATTATCTCATTAATCCTCACAGCTACCCCAACAGGCAAAAGTAACTGCTCCTTTTTTTTGGATGAATATACTGAAGCTCAGAGAGGTAAAACTTCCTGTCTGGGGTCACACATCAAATAAGTCATAGAGCCAAAAGTTGAATCCAGGACTGTCAGAACAGACCCATACCTGTTCCACCACACCAAGGAAATGCCTTGCCCTTTTGCTGTCTTTTAGCAACCTTTTTTCGTAGCACATGTTCTCCAGGAAACCCAGAACCACACTGTCAAGAACTAGTAACGATGCTTCTGTTGCAAAAGCTGCCTTTCTTCCACTGCCTGCTCACTCCTGAAAAAATAACCAACCCGTGACATATCAGGTGGGTCATCCATGTTCTAGCTCACGGCTCAATGTTCTCCTGTACTGTGTATGACAAGGGTCTCTCAGGATTGGACATTTTGTCAGTCACCCCAACCAGAAAGAAAAAGTGGGAGAGACCTTGCCCTTCTGGTGATGTGGGTTCACATCTTTACTCATTCATCCATTCACCGAATAAATATGTATCTATTCAGTGGGTACCATGTCCAGGCATTACACTGACGATATAATGGTGAGCAAAATAGTTAATATTTCACAGAATTTGGCTCCAGTGGGGAACACAGATATATTGAAAAACACACATGCACAAACAAACGTGAACATAAATTGCAACAAGTGACTTGAAGAAAAGGAGTGTGATGCTGCTAGAATTCTAAAACAGGGGTTAGTACATCACAGGTCCCTGAGGCAGTGACATTTAAGTAGAACCCTCAACAGTGTGGAGAAGCTAATTCAGTGAAGGCAGCTGATAGAGGAAGAAAGGTGTGGGCAGGAGGAGGGGCACACTTGAAAGTCCTGAGGCCAGAGAGAGTGGAGAACTAACAGAGCCCAGAGAATCAGAAGGGAGGCAGGTGCGTGTCAGGGCCAGAGGCGTGGGCAGAGGCCGGGCCATGCAGGGGCTTTTAGGCCACATTAAGGACTTTAGATTTTTATCTTAAGTGCGTTGGCCACTACAGCAGGGTTTGAAGCAGATGAAAGACACTGTCTGAATCACATCTTTTAAAAGTGACTGCAGCCACTGTGTGGAGCATACACTTCAGACGAGACAGGTAGGAGGCTTTGCAGTGGCAGTGAGAGATGATGATGACCTAGACCAGGCTGGGCAGTGGAGGTGGAGAAGCAGACAGCTTCAAGGACCTGGGGATGGGTTGGTGACAGCATAGGAGAGTCCATGAGAGAGGAAATGTGTTCAGAATAACCCTGGGGTTTCTAAGTAGATTGAGGTACCATTTGTTGAGAAGGGGAACAGAGTGGGAGGGAGGAGGCTGAACACAGCAAACAAGATACCTCCCAAAATTTTCCTCTGAACACACCATGCTAGGAACAATCTGCCACACACGTAAGTCGAGTAGACAAGTCCAACTCAAAAGTCAGGGGCTGTGAGCAACCCAAACCCAGCTGTTCATCAGAAACATCTGGAGGAGGGGCTGTTTTTAAAGGCGTAGGTCCTTGGGCCCCATTGTAGATCTCTTGCATCAGATTCTCTCCTTGTAGCGCCAAGAATCTTAGTTTTAACAAGTTTCCCTGGCGACTGTTATGCAGCCAGCACCACACAAGTCCTCCCTGTGCCTAGAAACCCCTGGAAGGCTTTGCAGAGCAAGCATCGTCATCCCTGTCTTTACAGGTGAGGGAACTAGAGTTCAGAGAGGTTCAGTACTTTGCCCAAGATCACACAGTTAGTAAACGGTAGAGTCTATCAAATACCACATTTGGCACTCAATAAACATTCATTATATTATTCCTGTTGTCAGTAAACTTCTTCTCCAACATTTATCTGAGATCTGGCACCCAGAGATTTTACTGGCTTATGACGAATCAGAAAAAAAGTTAGGAAAATGCTGTGTTCCTTTAAAAAATAAATGTATGTCATATACACGATTGTCTTTTTCTTCTACAGACTGTGTCTTTTCTATTTGGGGACACTGAAATAGCACTTCTTTGATGGAACGATGGTAATTAGTGGCAACAGTGTGCGTGTGTGTGTGTGTGTATGTGTGTGCATGTGTGTGTGTGTGTGTGTGTTGATATCTTACTTAGCAAAATTAAAAGTTAGTACCTTATGTCAGTCCCTTTCAGAAATTTTTTTCAAACTTTACTGAGTCTCCTAAAGTCTTGGAATCATAGAAGACACCATGGCGGCTAGACACAACAAATATTTGTGAGGAAAACGGGAGGAAGGAAAGAAGTGAGGGCAAGAGAGAAGGGAGGAGGGCTGGGTGAATGAGTTACCCTCAGCTTTGCTGTGAGATTCGGCGGTCTGGGGCAGAGGGGCCAGGAGGGGAAGAATGATGTGTGCAGAGCTATGCCTGCCAGGTCCGACAGGATGGTGGGGCCCGTCATAGAGGCACCCACCCCTGCTGGAGCAAAACAGCTCACAGAAATGCCAGCAGGTGCGTGTGTAGCTGCAGTGCCATCATGGATGAGTCTATTAAGATATGTTATGTAGGAAATGCCTTTACCTGAGTGTGTGCGTGGCTAGTAAAAATAACTGATGTCTGCTGGGCAGCAGTGGGAAATTGCTTCCTGCCGTATCTGCAGAATGTTTCTGCAGTCACTGTGCTTCCTAACCACATTTGATAATAGTAATACTAATAGCTACTATTTATTAGGTCTCATTGAATGCCAGGCTTACTGTGCTCTCCATGCTGGATAGGGGTTCTTTCTCTGTATTCCCTTATTCATACCTGTCCACAGGATTGTGAAGTGGGTGCTGGTACTGTCCCCATTTTACAGATGAGGAAACAGAAGCTCAGAGAGATTAAGTGATTTGCCTCAGGTTACCCAGCTGATCAGTGACAGAACATGGATGCAATGCAGGCAGTCAGATGGGTTCATCTTTGGGGCTCTCCTAGAAGTGGGGCTCTGAGCCTGATTTAAGGAAGTACAGGAAGGAAACTGGGGAAGCCAGAGTTTATTCTGAGAAGGAGGAAAGAAAAAGCATGTGGCTGCCCGTCATTCAGCAACCAAGAGGCACCGTATCCTGGTGAGACCGTAAAGAAGATAAAAATAATTGGGTCGTTCTTCTAGCAAGATAAGTCAAAATTTCTCTTGTATTATTGATGCTTTAGAAGACTTTTTCAGCTTCACAACTTATGGGTAATATCACATACATTTTTCAGATTTTTATCAAATTTGGAGAAACACATAAAATTTAGAGCACTTTTTTACAGTTTAGTTTCTGGCTGCATACATTTCAGACCTGGATTCACCACCACCCACCCACCTACGTGTGGTGCCAGCACCATGGGGACACTCTTCCATCATGAATCTGCCTCTGGTCCTGCCTCTTGATGCCACAAGATCAGGTGAGTTGGCATCGTGGGCAAGAGAGTATTTCTAGAAGCTGTTTTTTCACTTTGCAGTTACTGTGGCTAGTGGTGACCTAGCTACACAGAAAGAAAAGACTGTAAACTACATACGTATATTCAACAGAACCCAAACAAAGTCAATCTTAACTCGGCTCTTAGCTGGTTCCCAAAAATGTCCATGGCCCCTATATTAACCACCTACATAAGGAGAAATGGGAATAATATTTAAATAAGGGGAATAACCAATTTCATTAATACACCTTACTTCTGAAAACTGTGTGGCCATGGCGGGGGCATTGCAGGGCCCCTGCTGAGGCCGCATAGGGTCCCATGAAGAGGGAAGCCCTAAGGCTACTCTCCTAAGGGCTCTTTCCAGCAACCTCCTGACTGCTCTTTCTCCTCTACCTACTGTGAACATCTTCTAAGCAGTGACTAAATCTCTGCCTAACACGGGTGTTCACACAAGCTGAATGAATGAATGAATGAATAGTACAGAGCCCGGAAGAATAATTAAGAGTGCACTCAGTTGAAGTAAAATTATTTGCCACTTCCCAAATACACTTTGCATTTTCTTTTTTCTGTGCATCTGTTCCCTCTCCCACCAGTGTGTTTCTCATACCCTCTGAATATCCAATTTCTGCTCGTCTGTAAACGTGGTTCTGTTGACACTTTTCTCGCGAAGTCTTCCTGGATCCCACCCTTTTCCTCATCAGTAATCACTCCCTTTATCCCTGGTTTGTGGTGCTTGCCACATTTCTCTCTGGGGATAAAGGCTGATGTGCACAACTTTTGCAGCACTGCCAGGCTGCAGACCTTTGCAGGGTCCAAGTTCAAATTGTCTTCTTGTCCTTCATGCCCAGGGATGTGTACATAGTAAACTCCATAAAAATAGCAATGACCGGCCGGGCGCGGTGGCTCATGCCTGTAATCCCAGCACTTTGGGAGGCCGAGGCGGGTGGATCATGGGGTCAGGAGATCGAGACCATCCTGGCTAACAAGGTGAAACCCTGTCTCTACTAAATATACAAAAAAATTAGCTGGGCGTGGTGGTGGGCGCCTGTAGTCCCAGCTACTCGGGAGGCTGAGGCAGGAGAATGGCGTGAACCCAGGGGGCACAGCTTGCAGTAAGCAGAGATCGCGCCACTGCACTCCAACCTGGGTGACAGAGTGAGACTCTGTCTCACAAAAAACAAAAAAAAAAAATTAGCAATGACCAATAGGATTCACACAGTGTGTACCAGACTTCTTCCAGTACTTGAACCTCCCACGGCCCATCAGATAGGTATTCACGCTTTGCCCATTTTATAAATAAGGAAATGGGGCCGGCCGTGGTGACTCAAACCTGTAATCCCAGCACTTTGGGAGTCCAAGGTGGATGGATCACCTGAGGTCGGGAGTTCGAGACCAAGCTGGCCAACATGGTGAAACCCTGTCTTTATTAAAAATACAAAAATTATCCGGGCATGGTAGCGGCACCTGTAATCCCAGCTACTCAGGAGGCTGAGGGAGGAGAATCACTTGAACCTGGGAGGCGGAGGTTACAGTGAGCCAAGATTGCACCACTACACTCCAGCCTGGCAGACAAAGCAAAACTCCATCTCAAAAAAAATTAAATTAATAGGTAAACAAATAAGGAAATGGGCTTAGAGGGGTTAAGTGGCTTATCTCATTCCTTGAAACTACCACAAGTTCATTACAAACAGACTGTCATAGACTCATATTCTAAAACCAAAACGCCGATCTGGATCTGGTCATGAAGCCAGTGAAGAGGGATTGGCTAGGTGAAGACCCGTGTGGACACAAGGTAGATCTTGAAAATGGACGGCCTCTTCATTCTTTATTAAAAGACTGCCATTCCACCTGCCTCTGGGGGAGATTGTCCCATTGCCAATTGGCCCTCACACATTCCCTCACCCTACTAGCCCTGGTCACTTGCCTCTCACCTCTGAGAGGGATATGGTCAGAGTTGATCCCTGCAGAAGCAGAAAAAGAGAAAACTATTCCAGTGACTTTATAGCAGAGCCAGATAGAGACCTCTAAAGGCCTACAGTATTGAAAAGGGAATAATAAAATTATAAATTAAAACATGTACACACACACACACACACACACACACACACACAAACACACACATATGCATAGAGCCCTAAAATAAATGTAAGGAAGGCCAACAATATTCTGATTCTTTCCATGCAGGTAACTTTGATTTCTTTAATATCAGATTATTTCACCAAAAATACCGGCGCCCCAGCTTTGTGAATGCTCTGAAGACACACTGGGTCTTTCTGTTGGGTAATATATCACTGTTCTCTAATGGGGTGACCATATGTCCCATTTCACTGAGATGGTCTCCTTTTATGCCTATTATCAAAGCATAATTATAATTATCATAATAACCCTTTCTTATTTTCAAAAGTGTCTCAATTTGAACAATAAAAAATGTCTCCCTGTTTTAAAACCTGGAATAAGGGTGTTTACAGTGTGGACATCCAACAGTACCCCAGTTTCATGCCAGAGCCTGAGATGGAGAGGAAAGAGAAACTGGCACGAACAGCCTCAACAGTCCAGAGAAAGATTCATGATGAGAGAGCAAAGTCATCATCCATTTAAGTAGGAAAAATGTGACTTGCCATGTGTGTATTTTGTGGGAAGCAGGAGTTTTGTAAATGTGGGTCTGAAATTTTTTTTAAAAAGTGTTCATTTATTTTACTTGCCCTGATGATACAAGTGAGTGGCTGTGCTGGGATTTGAATCTATGGCTGGCCAGCACTAAATACTTAGGGAATAAATGATTAAATGAAGGAATGGATCAATTTCAGCACAAGCTAAGTGGTGCCATCTGAATGATGGGTGCCTCCAGAATGCAGAGGAGACAGAAAGAAGAGTGGGCTGAAATAAGATTTGGGGGAGGAAAAGGAAAGTGAGCTGTGTTTTAAGGACTTGTGAGGCTGGAATCAGTGCAGGCAGAGGGCCATCTTCACCCCAGCCATCATCACCCCTCCTGGCATGACAGCACGTGAGTCAGCTCAGGATACAGTAGAATCTGTCCACACTGGCAGGCTCTGCTCTTAGGACTCTATCAACAGCACACTCCTGGGCACACCCACCTGCAGCTCATCTGACCACCCTTTGAACACTCAAGTGCCCCTCTCTGGTGCGAGAGCAGCAATTGTGCTATAAAAGTTGCACCAATGAGCAGTTCAGTTCAAAATGTTCAGAAACAGAATGTTCTAGCACATGCAAGTGGCCCATTCCTCCTAGAGCTCCATTTAACTTTTTCCAAGGGTGTCTGCCCACAGTGTCTTGCTCCCTCCTAAGCTTTCTATCTCCTGCTTGGATGAATTTGGGGCTTAGTTTTGCACACTTTTTGAAATTCTTCAAGACAGAGTTTCCTGCCAGGCTAACATGCATTGCTTAGAGGCTGAGCTTAGCACCCTGGCCGTGCCCCAAAAGGAGGTTAAAATGGGACCAAGGGCAAGCCGGGCTCACTGTCATTCGCAGGCATCAGCCCCAGGGCTCACACCACCAGCACCGGCCGGGCGGAGATCCAGGGAGGCAGCTGGTTGGGGAGGAGGAGGATCCACCAACTGGAACAGCAACAAAAAATTACATCTCTGATTCATATATTCAGGCCATTAATCGGCCCCCGGCATCAAGAGGAAGCGGTAGGATCCCTTCTCCCAGCTTCTAGGGACACTTCCCACAGCGCCCATTTGTGATTCCTTGTCCCCAGCCCTTTGGCATTTACCTTTACACCAAGGTTCCTTGGCTTCATTGTTTTGCGGACCCCTTTGGCAATCTGATGAAGCCCCTTCTTACAGTCGACACATCAGATAAAAGACACAGGATTTCAAAGAAAACCAATTGTATTGAAATACAGTTATAATGTTGAAAAAACAAATTTATTATAGAGTAAAAAATGTCCTTTAACATATTAAACAAGATCTAGCAGCAAGTCAAATAAATAGCTACTATAATTTTGAAGTACTGACAAGTGGAAATATTTCAAGATTATCTGCAACAAATGTAATGTGCTATCACAAACCTGATTTCTAATGGTGACAAATCCTGCTAACTCTAGTGTGGCTGCTTGCCTACATTCCTATCAAAGGAAATGCAAACTTTCCGCCAAAGGTTAGTTTGGGGTTTTTTGTTTTTTGTATTTTTTTTTAAAGAGGGTTTTTTTCTCACCCGAGTTCATGGACCCTCTAACTCCAGAATAAGAACCCTGCCTTGGGACATTACAAAAATGTACTCCAGGATATGAGATTTTCTATACTTTTTTTCTGTACAATGTTTTATAAAGAATGCCTGTTTTTAGACTTAGGACCACAGGGAACTTGGACCGTGCCATCATGCCTTGTAACTATTTTGCATGATTACTTGTAGCAATTTTTAAAAATCAACTAGTTTATTTTTTAATGATGCATAGATTCTTATTTGAATCAGAAAAAAAAAAATGAAAAAATTCTTCTGCTCTTACCTACCCCACATTCACACCCAACAGTCTAGTATTTTTTCCCCTGAAGTAAACATTGTTACCAGATTGTGTATGCTTTCCAAAATAGTCTATTTATTTGTAAGCATACATATCCATATGTGTATGTGTATGTTTGAGTGTTTTTGCATGTAGAATATGTGTGTTTTCACTCTGTTTATTTTGATTCATGGTGTCATTTTAGAAACACTTCTGTGAAAGTTTCATTTTTCACTCAACAACACGGCATATCTTAGACATAGTTCTATGTCAGAATGCATGGAGTTACTGCTGGTTTTCATGGCTGCATAATAATCCATTATACGAAGTGTCCTATTTTACTTATTAATTTCCCAGTTGATTGACATTTAGGTTATTTTTGGTCTTTTACTACAAACAATGTTGAATGAATACTCTTGTATATATGTCTGTGCCTACATATTCTGGATAAATTCCTAGAAATGTAGTGGCTGGGGCAAGGAAGATTTGGTATTTTAGGTTTAACTTGATTATGTGTAATAAAAAATTTTAAATATAGTAAAATGCACAGTGGTGTTAAAACAAATAGGTTAGGCCGGGCACAGTGGCTCACGCCTGTAATCCCAGCACTTTGGGAGGCTGAGGCAGATGGATCACCTGAGGTCAGGAGTTCGAGACAAGCCTGGCCAACATGGCAAAACACCTTCTCTACTAAAAATATAAAAATTAGCCAGAGAATTGCTTGAATCCGGGAGGCAGAAGTTGCAGTGAGCTGAGATCACGCCACTGCACTCCAACCTGGGTGACAGAGTGAGGCTCCATCTCAAAAACAAACAAACAAACAAACAAACAAAACAAATAGGTTAGATCTACATCTACTAATCTATTAGTTAGGAGGGTTGCTCATGATATCTAAGTTAAAAAAGCAAGTTATAGAGTAATGTCTAACCCAATTTTTAAAAGCTATTTATTAGTTTAGTTACCTCAAGGGGTAGGATGGAGTGAGGAGGAGTAGGTTATTAGCTTTTTCATAACCTCTGTATTATTTCACATGTTGCAATAAGCAAATACTCTATTTGTGATTAAGAACATCAAATTAAGAAAATGTGATAGAATACAAATTGGGTTTCAATAGAATTACAGTGGGGACTACTAAACATTTTTAAAATTTTAGAAGAAAAACTATCAATGGTTAAAAAAAAAAGATTGTTGTTCTTAGTCATTTTCAATCTAATTTAACATGTATATGAGATAGATAGATAGATAGATAGATAGATAGATAGATAGATAGAGATGGAGATAGATATGTCTATATATATGTATATATCTCCTGCTCTGTGATTACCAGATCTGGAACACTTAGAAATTGCTTTGGCCCATGCTGGGAGCAGCGACTCATGCCTGTAATCCCAGCACTTTGAGAGGCTGAAGCGGGAGGATCACACCAGGAATTCGAGACCAACCTGGGCAACACAGGAAGACTCCCATCCCTACACATAAAAAATAAAAATTAGCATCATGTGGTAGCATGGGCCTGTAGTCCCAGCTACTAGGGAGGCTGAGTGGGGAAGATCTCTTGAGCCCAGGAGGTCAAGGATACAATGAGCCATAACCACACCACTGCACTCAAGCCTGGGCAACAGTGTAAGACCCCATCTAAAAAAAAAAAAAAACAGAAAGAAATGACTTCAGCCCTTTCCTCTGTTGGTTACAGCCCTGCTCTTCCCCCAATTCAAATTCATGCTGTCAAGTTGTTGATTTTTTATTCTTTTCAAAATGAGAACAATTTTCTCTTTCTTGGTAGCAAAAACTAATTTATACGTAACAGCAAAATATAAAAAAGAAAGGAAAAATCATCCATAATCATATCACCTGCCTTAGTCCATTCAGGTTGCTGTAACAAAATACCTTAGACTGGGTAATTTATAATAAACGACAGAATTTATTGCTCACAGTTCTGGAGGCTGGGAAGTCCAAGATCAAGGAGCAGGCACATTCAGTGTCTGGTGAGGACCTGCCCCTCATAGATGGTGACTTCTACGTGTCCTCACATGGCAGAAGGGGCAAACAGGCTCTCGAATGCCTCTTTTATAAGTACACTGATCCCATTCATCAGAGTTCTGCCCTGGTGACCTACTTGCCTTCCACAGGACCCACTTACCAACACCACTGCACGGGGATTAAGTTTCAACATACTAATTTTGGGAGAGACAAACATTCAGACCATAGCACCATTGATATAACCATGTTTAATATTTGCCTATGCAACTTTGCAGAATTTTCTCTGTGTGTTGTTATGTGTATTCACACAAATTGGATCACCCAGCGCTTTTTTCACTAATCAGCAAGTCATCCTGCCTGACTTCTTATCATATCGATGAATCTGAGTCTTTTCATTTTTTTTGTTTTTCCCTTTTTTCTTTTCTTTTTTTTTTTAATAGACAGAGTATCACTCTGTTACCCAGGCTAGAGTGCAGTGGCACAATCATAGCTCATTGCAGTCTTGAACTCTTGAACCCACGTGATATCCCCCTACTTCATCCTCCCAAGTAGCAGGGACCACAAGTGTGCACCACCACACCCAGCTAATTTGTAAATTCTTCTGTTGAGATGGGGTCTCCCTATGTTGCCCAGGCTGGTCTCAAACTCCTGGCTTCAAGCGATCATCCTGCCTCGGCCTCCCAAAGTGCTGGGATTACAAGCATGAGTCACCACGCTCAGCCTTTCCCATCTTTTTAATGCTGCACTGAATTCCATAATAGAAGGCATCATAATGTATTTAACCAATCCAGTTATGTAAACAAGTCATTTACACCAATAGATAAGACACACACAAGGTATCACTTTACAAGGTACAAATGTGGAGTGAAAAGTCTGTCTCTCTCACTTCCTTGGCCCCAGTCATCCAATTCCC
>NW_012108363.1:3627388-3629490 GCF_000951045.1 Mandrillus leucophaeus | reverse complement strand
GGCCCCCCAGTTTCTTATATATTCTTCCAGATATGTTCTATGCATATAGAAATATATTTATATGATCTTTTTAATGGAAATAACATAAACACTATTCTATATTTTGCTTTTTTCACTGAACAATGTATCTTGAAGGTCTTTCAATTTCAATGGAAATTCCATTTCCAAATAAAGTAGCTTCATTCTTAGCAGCTCCATAGTATTTCTTTTTTTTTTCAGGTAGATCTCCATGGAAAGACATTGCAGGTTATTTTAAATTTGTGTTACTACAAAACAATATTCTTATACATCACCAATTTCCACATGAGTAAAAATATCTGTAAAATCTTGTAAGTGGACCATTCTGAGTAAACGTTTTCATGTTTGTAAATACTACCAGATTGTCTTCTGTAGAGATTATATCAATTTACATTTCAGTAACTGACATTTGAGGGTGCCCGCACATTCACTAAGAGCTGTTATCAAACTTTTGGATCTTTGCCAACTTGACAGGTGGAATTTTTGTGAATGAGGTTAAGCATTTTTTCGTATGTTTAAAATAATCCATTCCCTCTTGATGTGCAATTTGTTTTCAGTTTTTAGCTGTGAGAAATATTCTGATGCACACATTCTTTTCCTTAATATCTTTAGGGCACTTGCCCTTTAGGATTTTGTTGGGATAAAGTCCACTTTGAATGGTTAAATCAAAAGGCAGACTCCCGGGAAAGGCCTCAGATGTATATTGTCAAATTTCTCTCTGGAAAGGGTGTAGCAATTTGCACATCCACAAAGTATGTTTCAACATTGATGAAGAAGCCAGTTTTTATGCTGATAGCTTCTCACTGCCTGAGGCACAAGAAGTTTCAGGCATCTACGTGACTTCCTCCTGAGGTGATAAGATGTCTTGAAAGCTTCAAATCCTTCCAGCTAATTTGGTGTCAGTTTCCCAGAGTTCAGGGCTAGCTAGCTGCCCTCTTGGGATGCAACACCCATCCATCAAAGGAGCCAGAGGAGACAACAGCCTCGGAATGTGTGTATTTTATCCAGGAGCTAAGAAAAAAAAGCAGTCAGCCAGGACGTATAAACAGATTTGATCTTTCACATGTGGTGGGCTGCCAGGCCCACCACGGTCCACATCAGTGGTTCGAGGCTCCAGGACTGACATCCCAATTTAAAACCATAACAAAATAAAAGAAAACGCTGTTGCCATCCCCGGGAAAACAATCCAGTTGGAGGCACTCAAAGGATGAGTTAATAAAGAAGGATTCCTCTAGGCATCTAAGCTCACCCCCTCCCCACCGTGGGGGCCTGTGTGGATCGAGAGAATGCAGTAGACAGCCTATATTTAGATCAGGGCATGCAAATGCACCACATTTTAGTTGCAAAATTCGGATTGGCCCTGGAAGACGCCAGACTCACGAATTGAAAATTCAATTGAGCACCACTCAAGAAGCAAAGAGCTGGCCGCTTGAGCAGATTCTGCCAGGGAAGGAGGCCTTTTGAGAGGGAACCAATGGACCCTGGTCAGTCAGAGGCATAATTTAATCCTACCCTTGAACTGCTGATCTAGAGGGAGAAGCTGGGTTATCTTTAAACTCTACTAAATCCAGAGGTGTTGGAACCAGCAACTAGGACAAGGCAGGGGCTGGGTGAACTTTGACCCACTTGCCACAGTGTTGGGAATGCCACTAAGCCAGAGGCCTGGGCTCACCAAGTGATTCCCAGAATCTGACCAGGAAAGCGCTTCCTGTCACCTGCCTTGTCACCGTCATCCCACCCCCTCATCTTGAGGAAGAGGGATGGCACCTTCTCTTCTCTGAGACACCCTTGCTAGCTCTTAATGACTCCTGCTTCAGTTGCTGTACTAGAAAGAATAGGGACTTGAAGGCCAGGTGGTGGCTCACTCCTATACTCCTAGCAAACACTTTGGGAGTCCGAGGCAGGCAGAACACTTGAGGTCAGAAGTTTGAGACCAGCCTGGCCAACACAGTGAAACCATGTCTCTACTAAAAATACAAAAATTAGCCGGATGTGGTGGCAGGCACCTGTAATCCCAGCCACTCAGGAGGCTGAGGCAGGAGAATCCATCACCTGAACCCAGGAGGTGGAGGTTGCAGTAAGCC
>NW_012108363.1:3625012-3627338 GCF_000951045.1 Mandrillus leucophaeus | reverse complement strand
TGAGCACCACTCAAGAAGCAAAGAGCTGGCCGCTTGAGCAGATTCTGCCAGGGAAGGAGGCCTTTTGAGAGGGAACCAATGGACCCTGGTCAGTCAGAGGCATAATTTAATCCTACCCTTGAACTGCTGATCTAGAGGGAGAAGCTGGGTTATCTTTAAACTCTACTAAATCCAGAGGTGTTGGAACCAGCAACTAGGACAAGGCAGGGGCTGGGTGAACTTTGACCCACTTGCCACAGTGTTGGGAATGCCACTAAGCCAGAGGCCTGGGCTCACCAAGTGATTCCCAGAATCTGACCAGGAAAGCGCTTCCTGTCACCTGCCTCTGTCACCGTCATCCCACCCCCTCATCTTGAGGAAGAGGGATGGCACCTTCTCTTCTCTGAGACACCCTTACTAGCTCTTAATGACTCCTGCTTCAGTTGCTGTACTAGAAAGAATAGGGACTTGAAGGCCAGGTGGTGGCTCACTCCTATACTCCTAGCAAACACTTTGGGAGTCCGAGGCAGGCAGAACACTTGAGGTCAGAAGTTTGAGACCAGCCTGGCCAACACAGTGAAACCATGTCTCTACTAAAAATACAAAAATTAGCCGGATGTGGTGGCAGGCACCTGTAATCCCAGCCACTCAGGAGGCTGAGGCAGGAGAATCCATCACCTGAACCCAGGAGGTGGAGGTTGCAGTAAGCCAAGATTGCACCACTGCACTCCAGTCTGGGAGACAGAGTGAGACTCCATCTCAAAAAAAAATAAATAAATAAAACTAAAAAAGAACAGGAACTTTGAAATCTGACATATCTGTCTGGCTCTGCTGCTCAGATTGCTAAGCCCCAGTTAACTTATCTGTAAAACGAGACCAAAATCATCAAACTCAAAGAACTGTAGTGAAGAATAGATGAGAAATGGATGAAAGGGACTCAGCTAGGTGCCAAACACTAGTAAATATTTCATAAACGTCAACTATTAATGTACATGAAGCCTCTAATATGGCATCCACTTCAGAGGAGATATTTAAGTACCTGTTAATATTATGATCATGACAAATTCTATGAATGGGCTATGTGTTTTGAGGAAACAAAAATGAGACAGGTTCCTCCTCACCGAATAGTTGGGAAAATCCTCTGTTAAAAAAGGGCAGAAGAGTAAAAACTAAAGTTTTTTTAGAGTGCCAGGTATGATGATCACATGGTCAAAAAAAATCAGATGACTTTGCCTAACATTTATGGTCATGTTTCTCTCTTTTTCAAATTGTTTCAATATTTAGATTTATGATATTTTGGTCATTCCAAAACGTACAAGAAGTAATTTGGGAGACCCATGAGTCCTCCATCCAAATTTAACATGTTGCTGAATTTGCTATACATCTTCTTTTAAGAAATAAAAATGTTACAAATATATCTAAAAGGCTCTCCACCCCTCATCTCATTAACCTCTCTGCTTCCCAAAGGCAATTACCACAATGTCTGTGATTGGGTGGACTTTCTTCTATACAATTTTTTTTTTCTTTTGAGATGGGTTCTTGCTCTGTCACCCAGACTGGAGAACCATGGTGCAATCTCAGATCACTGCAACCTTCACCTCCTGGGTTCAAGCGATTCTCAGGCCTCAGCCTCCCTAGTAGCTGGGATTACAGGCATGCACCACCACACCTAGCTAAGTTTTGTATTTTTAGTAGAGACAGGGTTTTGCCATGTTGGCCAGCTGGTCTTGAACTCCTGATCTCAAGTGATCCATTCGCCTCAGCCTCCAGAAGTGCTGGAATTACAGGTGTGAGCCACCGTACCTAGCCTCTTCTATACATTTTTACATGTGTACTCTTAAGAAGCAAGAATAGTGGTCGAGACTGAGGCTCTGGATTGTCAGTCCTGGGTTCAAACTCCACTCCTGCTTCTTGACTACCTGTGTGGCCTTCAGCAAATTGCTCAACTCTCTGATCCTCTTTTCTCCCAATCTCTAAAATAAAACAAATAACAGCTAATTTTGCTGGGTGTTGCAAAGATGCAATATAAGATTATTCATGTAAACCAGTAGTTCTCAACCAAGAGCAGTTTTTCCCCAGGGGACGTTTAGCAATGTCAGGAGACATTTTTTATTGTCACACTGGGGGTGCTACTGGCATTAACTGGGAGAGGCCAGGTATGCTGCTAAACATCCTACAATGCAAAGGACAGCTCCCACAACAAAGAATTACCTCGCCCAAGATGTCAATCGCTGTTGAAGTGGAGAAAATCTGACATCAAGCATGCTGTCACTTTATAAGGGCTCAACAAACATTTGTTCAGTAAACACAATAACATAAATTATTATAATTTGTCCTTTGAAAGACA
>NW_012108363.1:3589235-3624443 GCF_000951045.1 Mandrillus leucophaeus | reverse complement strand
AAAAAAAAAAAAAAATTCCCTTCAACCTAAGCAGGCCCAGGAACTGGCGTGGCTATAAATAAGTAAATAATCAAAATTAAGAGAATATTTTTGGCCCCTGTTCACAAGGACTGGCTCTCAAGGACTCAAGAAGCCACAGAGGCAGGGTAGAAAATGGGAAAGAGGAAAACAGCCAGAGCTCTGCTTCTCTGACTCACCCCAGGCTCAGGTGGACTTGGAACACTCTGTCCTGGAGCTGCTGACTGTGTTGTCAAAGAGCATACACTGTGAGTGGCCTTATCCAGTGGGTCTTCAAGTGGGGTCCTCAGCCCAGCAGCATTGACATCACCCAGAAACTTGTTATAGATGACAAATCCTAGACCCCATCCCAGAACAACTGAATCAGAAACTGGAGGTGCACCACAAGTAGTTGGGTTTTCCCAAGCCCTCTGGGTACTACTGATGCACACTTAAGTTAAGAACCCCCAGCCTAATAAGAACAGTCTCCACGTTCCCTGTGTGTGTATTTCCTGTTTTCCCACTGTAGCTACAAAGCACTCCAACACCAGCTCAGATGTGGAGGAAGCCCTGCTCACTGGCACTTGCCTGGTGTCAGATGCTTGGCACATATTCTATAACTTCCAGAAGATTGTGAAGAAGTTGCTATTATCTCCTTTCCAGATGAGAAAACCACAGCTTAGGGAGTTTAAACAACTGGCCCAGGGTCATACCTGCACAAAAAGGCTGGAACCAGGATGTGAATCTCAGTGGGCCTCCTGCCAGATCTTAGCCTTTTTTTTTTTTTTTTTTTTTTTTTTGAGATGGAGTCTTGGGAGTCTCGCCATGTCACTCAGGCTGGAGTGCAATGATGTGATCTCGGTTCACTGCAACCTCTGCCTGCCAGGTTCAAGCAATTCTCCTGCCTCAGCCTCCTGAGTACCTGGGACTACAGGCGTACGCCACGTGCCCGGCTAATTTTTTGTATTTTAGTAGAGACAGGGTTTCACCATGCTGGCTAAGCTGATCTCGAACTCCTGACCTCATGATCCTCCCGCCTCGGCCTCCCAAAGTGCTGGGATTACAGGTGTGAGCCACCATGCCTAGCCCAGATCCTAGTCTCTTAATGATGACATCATACTGTGACATCACACTGCCCATTGAGGATGAAAAGAAACAGAACACAAAGAGATCAGCACTGCTTAGGCCAAGTTGTGAGCCCTGTCAAGTTTGTCTTTAGTGACCCTCAGTCACTGGTCCTGGGGCTCGCCTGGCCTCAGGCAATCCTCTGAAGTTGTTAACCCCCAGGGTCATGACACTGTCCCACTGGAGGCCAAAGCTGCCCACACTTCAGTGCTCTCCTAGGCTTTTCCTCTTACTAGCTGTGTGACATGAAGCTGACTCTTCTCTTCTTCTCTTATTATCAGTGATAATAATATATTTATATCAAGGTTGTTAAAAGAATTAAATGAGATAATATATGTGAACGTACCTAGCCCAGTGACTGTTGCACAGTAGAAACGAATTAATTCTTGGTTTTCTTTCATCCTCCTCTACACACCAGCAACTATCAAAACTACTCCATCCAGAATCCATTCTGTTGAAGTCTCTTGTATTGACCAGTTAGCTAAAATGATGAGCTAATCCTCAGGTGTTAATTCATAATAATGGTTTTCTGCATTTGTCTCCAAAATGACATCTGCATTTCAACCAGGGGCCCTTATCCTCAAAGTCTTCCAACCATGGGGTGATTAACGATGGAAACGTTAGGGAATATGGAAGACCACTGGGAAGAGATTTCCCAGCCTTTCTCCACCCCACATATCACTCCAATATCATATCACTAGCGTAAGTGGATGGGGAATCCCAGAGAATGGGTAATGAGACTAGAACAGAAAATATGCCTTCAAGGCTGCACCTGGCTTCAAAGAGGAAAAATGAACTACAGGCATCTGAATCTCAGGATAGATGTGAACAATGCAAAAATAGAAGTGAAATCAAAGACTAATGGGTCATTTGCCAGCATTTAAAACAATTGCTTAGGATTTGCGTAGTTGAATGTAATAAAGCTTCATTAAAAAGTAGTTATAACAACTAATAAGACCCTAATTAAATTAGCTTTCACTGGGCAAGTTGCTTGCGAGGTCCTAATTAGGTTATTTGCGGCCGTTGGCCTAGCCTGAAAACCAAAGAAGACCTTAAGTCCTCAGCAACACCTAGAAAATCCAGTCTCTGGCCTTATGCAGGAAATGCTAAGAGACTCTATCTAAATTTGGGGGCAGCCAGTCCAGAACTAGCTTAGCTCTCCAAAAATCATAGTATGCGGCCAGAGCGAAATCCCTTAATAGGTCCCACCACTCTTAGGAATCAGACAATTGTAAAGACGGAAAGGACATGTAAAGGTGGAAACGCCAAGAATTTCATTTTACAGATAAGAAAACTGAAGTCATGTGAGAAGCGATTAATCCAAGGTCCCTCAGCAAGGGGCAGTGTCCCCAGCCTCTCTAATCTTCTTCCACTGTGATCTGGAATAAACATAGAACTCAGAGCTGCTGGTTTTCATTTGAGAAGGAAGAGGGAAACAAAGAGTGCTGGATTCTCAGAGGCTCCTTTCTTTGAAGGACAGAGAGAGAGAGAGAGAGAGAGAGAGAGAGACAGAAAGAGAGAGAGAGAGAGAGACAGAAAGAGAGAGAGAGAGAGACAGAGAGAGAGAGAGTGTGTGTGTGTGTGTGTGTGTGTGCGCGCGCGCGCGTGCAATGCACTGAGGATAGTTCAGCCCAAGGTGAATTGCTGACCTGCTTACAAACTGTCTTTGCTTTGCTGCCACAAAGATCTTCCTAGAGCACAGATCCGCTCAAGCTGGTACCCTGCTGAATTACCCCAGGGTGACTTCTGAACTTCTGAGTGTGACAGAAAAGACTCTTCACAAATGGAATCTAACCTACCCCATCTCCCAAGATAGGGTTTTGTGCTCAAACAGATCAGAATCTCGGCCCTGCCCCTTACTAGCTGTGCAACCTCAGGCAAGTTACTTAACTTCTCTCAGCTCCCATTTTTTCTGCCTATAAGACAGGGATGACATTTTACTTACCTCACTGGGGTGATAAGAGAATTAAAAGACAGTAAGGCAGGCAATCATACGTGGCCCCTGCTAGTGCTCCTCCAGCCACACAGGAGCAGTCTCCCTTCCCAGAACACACGTGGCTCTGTCATGCCCCAAGCCTTTGCCAGTGCAATTCCCTCTGCCTGTAACACCCTTCCTTCTCTCCTCTGCACAGTGAATTCCTCCAGCTCAAATGTAACATCTCCTTTGCTGTCTTCCATGATTCCTCAGGCAGTGGCTACTCTCTCTCCTGTGCTTTCTCTGTCCTCATTCCATGCCCATCAGAGCCTTGTCACACTGGGCTTTTTGATGTCCATCTCTCCCAGGAGACTGGGTCTCACCCAGCATGGGCCTGGCATAGGGAGAACTCAGTAAGTGAATGAAATCTGATCAGAACTGTAAAGAGGAACTGTGAGGAAGGAACAAGATTGATTCCAATGTCACTTCCGCTCTTCTACCAAAGCCGAAATATAGTTGAATTCTGTGTGTACTGACAAAGACTTTGCTTGATCAAACTTTAGTCCAGCTCCTGAATCTTTTTCTAGACTTATCTGTGCACTTCTTTGTAAAACCCAGTTTTGGGAAGAACCATGGTGAGTCAGTTCAGAAAGAACCACCCACATAAATATCTAATCAACCTCAATATCTAATCACTCTTAATATCTAATCAGGCCTCTTAGCCTCCAGCATCCCCCCAGTTGACATGTGATTACCCTGGTCTGCCTTCAGCAAGAACCCTGTTAGTTCAGATTAGCCAGAATCACCCTTACTCCTGATGTTTTCTCTTAGTAATTTTCCATCCACTGCCCCCAACCCTTTTTCCTTGGCCATAAATTCCCACTTACTTATTCTGTATTCACAGCTGAGCCCAGTCTGTCTCCCCCACTGCAAAGCCCATTGCAGCAGTTCCTATACCTATCTCAATGGTTCTAAATAAATAAAGTCTTCTTTACTGTGCTTTAAGAAGGATCATTAAATAACGTTTTCTTTAACAGTATATATATATACACACACACACATACACACACATACACACACACATGCATATACACACAGTTAAACATACACACACCCCCCCCCCAAGATTTTAGCAGCAATTATCTGTGGTAGTTTTTATTTTCTTTTCATGCTTCTCTGTAGTGAGCATGAATTGCTCTTGTACAAAGAAACAAAATAATATAAAGATAGTTCTTTAAACTGGTAAGCTAAAAGGAGATACATGAAATGCCAACTTTCCAAGCATAATTCTGCAAAAGTTGGGAGTTACCTGAATTTCAGTGTGGTACAATTCTGGTTTAATTCCTTCTCAATTCTGGTTTAATTTCTTCTCTGAATTTCTTCTCTGTGATGTCTGTGACAAGAGCTAACTTGGAGTTGCAAGGTGCATACTAGAAGGTGGATCACTTCTCCGGTATCTTTATGGTGACCTTTTGGGTTGTGTTGGTCTTTACATACAGGAGAGAATAAGTACTGAGCTATCCGATACCGTAGCCACTGGACACATGAGTACAATCATATTTAAATTAATTAAAATTTAAAATGCAGTTCCTCGGCCACAGGAGTCGCCTTGCAAGTGTTAAACAGCTACACGTGGCTAGTGGCTACCATATTGGACAGCACAGATTTAGAACGTTTTCATCATCACAGAAAGTTCTGCTGAACAGTGCTGAGTTGTTTTTCAGCTTGCTCCAAATATGGCTGAGATGTCTCAAGAATAAACACATCCATTTGGCCCATGAACATATTCTTCCTTGTTCTTGTTCTAAAAACTCACATGTATGGCAATGTAGAAGGGCACAGCCGCTTCAAAAAACAGTTTGGTAGATCCTCAAAAGTTAAACAAAGAGTTGCCTAATGACCCGGTAGTCCCACTCCTAGTATACACAGAAGAGAACTGGAAACATGTCCTCACACAAAAACTTGCACACAGATGTTCACAGCAGCATTATTCATAATGGCCAAAAGGAGGAAATAACTCAAATGTCCGCCTGCTGAAGAACAGATATGCAAAATGTGGTATATCCATTCAATGGAACGTTATTTGGCCAAAGAAAAAAGAACAAAGTACGGATACATGCTGCAACACGGATCAACCTTGAAACTGATACGCTAAGGGAAAGAAGCCAAACACAAAAGATCACATTTTGTCATATAATTCTGTTAAAACAAAATGTTAAAAATAGGCAAATGCACTGAGAGAGAATGTAGATGAGTGTTCGCAGAGACTGAGGAGAAGGGGAAATGAGATGACTGCTAATGGGTACTGGGTTTCTTCTTTTTTTTTTTTTGAGACAGTCTCACTCTGTTGCCCAGGCTGGAGTGCAGTGGTGCGATCTCGGCTCACTGCAAGTTCTGTCTCCCAGGTTCACGCCATTCTCCCGCCTCAGCCTCCCAAGTAGCTGGGACTACAGGCGCCCGCCACCACGCCCGGCTAATTTTTTGTATTTTTAGTAGAGACAGAGTTTCACCGTGTTAGCCAGGATGGTCTCGATCTCCTGACTTCGTGATCGGCACATCTCAGCCTCCCAAAGTACTGGGATTACAGACGTGAGTCACTGTGCCTGGCCGGGTACTGGGTTTCTTTAGGGGGTGATGAAAATGTTCGTAATTAGATAGTGGGGTTGGTGTACAACTTTGTGAGTTACTAAAAACCGCTAAATTGTACACTTAAAAAAGATAAATGTATGGTATGGGAATTATATAGCTCAATATGACTTTTTGTAAAAAAAAAAAATACTGTTCTAATTGGGAAACAACCTATATGTCTATCCATAAGCAGGTAAGGAAATAAACTCTCACACATTCATACAGTGGACTGTGATACAGCAGTTAGAAGGAATGAATTCGATCTGGATACTAATTTAAAAAGATCTTTAAGATAAATTGTTGACTGGCCACACCTGTAATCCCACCACTCTGGGAGGCTAAGGCAGGAGGATCACTTGAGCCCAGGAGTTCCAGACCAGCCTGTGCAACACAGTGAGACCCCCACCTCTACAAACACATAAAAAAGACAAATTGTTGGGGAAGAAACAAGTTTCAGAGCATTGCATATAGTATGAAATGTTACATTTTTTAAATCCCAAATATTCTATTTTCTATAAGTATATGTATGGAAATACATAGAAAAAAACTGAAAGGTAATACACCAAAAAGATGAAAACAGTTCCCCATAAAGGAGGGATATGAAATTAGGGATGGTAGTCAAAAAAATTATTCTTAATTTTTAAAAGTATTCATTTATTACATATGTAATTAATAATTTGTAATGCTTTCTTTATTAAAATCAAAACATAAATTAGATCGTCTTTGGGACGTCAAGGTGGGTGAATCACCTAAGGTCAGGAGTTCAAGACCAGCCTGGCCAACATGGTGAAACCCCATCTCTACTAAAAATGCAAAAATTAGCCAGGCTTGGTGGCGTGCACTTGTAATCCGAGCTACTCAGGAGGCTGAGGCAGGAGAATCACTTGAACTCGAGAGGCGGAGTTTGCAGTGAGGTGAGATTGCGCCACTGCACTCCAGCCTGGGTGACAAAGCAAGACTCTGTCTCAAAAATAAATAAATAAATAAATAAATAAATAAATAAATAAATAAATAAATAAATAAATTAGATCATCTCAGTGGAGGATAAAGAGAAATATAATGCAGAACAAGTTTCAAAGATATAAACTACCTAACTATAATGAGGTACTTTTTCTGTTTGTAAATTGAGCTCTCATATTCTCCCAAAGAAATAAACTTACCTCTTAAACTTTGCTTAGCTCTGAACTCTCTAGGGCTGCAAATAAACCCAAGAGGCCAGTTCCTCTAGTTTAAGACCCCGATGAAAGAACCCCAGACATGAATGTCCCTAACTCCCCAACTCCAACCTGATTAAAGATCATTAGTCTAATGACTTCTACCCTGTGTCACCTGTCAGCATCTCTCCCTAATCAGATCTATCTAAGGTAACGCCTCGAAATTCTTTTATGCTTGCTGTAGGCTGAGCCTCCGCTGAGATGATTGAGGATACTGTGTGTGACCTACTTAGGGGATTTTTTTTTTCAGGGGTTGGGGAGAGAAAGAGATTTGCTTTTCATTTGATTTTTTCCCAATCTTTTCTTCCTCAGATCATAGGAAGAAAAGATAAAATTTTAAAGGAACACAATGGAACATTTTCTCATTTTGTAACTAAAATTTTGTGATGATTTCCTTCCAATCAGTATATTGTTACCTGGGTGACTGACCGACTACCACAATTGGCGCTCTCTCTCTCTCTCTCTCTCTCACACACACACACACACACACACATTCTCACTCCCCAGTTTTATTCTTCTTGGTTCTCTCCTCCTTTAAAACCAATACCTCTTTACCATTCAATGAGGTACCTTACCCAAGATTTCCGCATTTATTTACATCATATCTTACAGAGGCCACTTTCACCTTTACGAACTCAGATTCTTAAAGTGGCAGGCCCTGTTTCCTTCTGAACATTTCAGGCAGAGTTTTTTTGTTTTTTAACAAAACTCTTCTAAAGATACCAATTTACTCAGGATGCCCCAGGAACAAATGGCCCCATTTGTCACAGCAGAGAGCTTTCTCGCCGGCCACTGGCTCCTGGCCGGAGTGTCGTGCTCCTGTGCTTTCGTTTATTACCTGTCTGACCGTGGTGCAGTGTCCTGCAGGCTACTCATTATTCTAGATACAAATTCCATCCGCAGTGCCTTTTAAAGAACGATCTGAAGTAGCACAAGGTCTCTGTTAATCAGTTAATTATTGTACATCACACAGAGAAAGGCTAACACTTAGCCAAAGAAACATCAGAATGATGCTGTGAAACCTGGTCTCTCGACAGGCTGTGTTACCATCTTGTCAAAGGGCCCCTAATAAAAGATGATTGCTTGCTCATGATGAATGAATGAGAGGATTCTGGTGGGCATAAAAAATTAAAAATGCCTTACAGTTAGCACCCAGGGAACACAGCCACCATTTGTACCATGTGCCATGCACTGTGCTAAGTGCTTCATATATGTTACCTCCTTCAATCTTTATAACAACCCTGGGGGAGGTGGGGCGGGGGGAGAAGCTTATTAGCCTAAATTTACAGATATGGAAATTGAAATTCAGCGAGTGAGAGGCTTGTAAAGATCACACAGTCAGATATCTATTAAGTACCTTCTCCGTCTCGGGTACTCTTCAAGGCACTGCAGATACAAGAGTGAAAAAAACAGGCAAAGCCTCTGCCTCCATGAAGCTTACAGTCCTGAGGGGTGGGCATGGACAAATCATACATTTAAATAAACATGTGATATCAGATAACTGCAGATACTATAGAGGAAATAAGATGAAGTGGTGTGCTAGAGAGGAGCAGATGGTGATGATCAAAAAAAAAGCATGAGATCAACCTGAGGAAGCTGATTGAAAAAGAAAAAAATTAATTATAAGAAAAAAGAGGACTGGGTTCGGTGGCTCACGCCTGTAATCCCTGCACTTGGGGAGGCCAAGACAATCACTTGAGGTCAGGAGTTCGAGAGCAGTCTGGCCAACATGGTGAAACCCCGCCTCTACTAAAAATACAAAAATTAGCCAGGCATGGTGGCGCATGCCTGTATCCCCAGCTACTCAGAAGGCTGAGGTGGGAGAATTGCTTCAACCCGGGAGGCGGAGGTTGCAGTGAGCCCAGATCGCGCCATTACACTCCAGCCTGGGCAACAGAGCAAGACTCTGTCTAAAAATAAATAAATAAATAAAACTAAGGGAAGAAAAAAGAGAGAAAGCTGCTCTTTGAGATCATGGGCTGAAACTTGAGTGACTAGAAGGAGACAGCCCTGCAGGAATCTGAGGGGAAAGCATTCCAGGCAGCAAGGACAGTAAATGCAAAGTCCCTGAGATAGGAATGCATTTGACATGGGTGACATGGAAAATGGCAGCCAGAGTGCTGGACTGCACAGAGGGAGGAGGAGAGAGGTGGCAGATGACGTCAGACAGGAAGGAAGCACGGATATCCTGTGAGGCCTTGTAGGTCATGATAGAAAGTTCAGCATTTTCTCTACATGCTATTGAAAATCACAGGAGGGTTTTGGAAAGGGAAATAATGTAATCCGATTTCTGTTTTTAAAGACTTCATCGGGTAAGTGGAGAATGGATTGTAGAGGCTTAAGGGTAGAGACAGGGAGGCCAGTTGTGAGGCTGCAGCCGTGGTCCAGAAGAGATGATGGTAACTTTGGATTGCATTCTGTTCTTACCTATGAAAATCTAGACCATCCAGGAAAAAGCCTGATCCAGGATTTACAGGGAATTCCCTGGTAAACTGACATGAGGCTTCTCCAGGATTTATCCCACCTCATGCTGAATGCATACAAACTATGTGACACTTATTTCTCTTTAAATAAACTTTTTAATGAAGTATGACATGCAAACAGAAAACAGCACCAATCAGAAGGGATGGCCGTGTCAATACTCACAAAATGAACACATCCCGGTAAGCAGCACCCAAAATAAGAAAGAAAAGATTATCAGTAACTGTAAAGCCTCCCCATTTCTCCTTCCAGCCCATCTCTGGCATTCCAAGTGTGTGTGTGACACGTGTTTTGCACAATGACATTCTGTAAATCCATATTCTCAGTCTTGCTTATCTCATGACCTCTTTTTCTAAACCTAAAGTTGCATGCCCTCTGCAATCAGAGATTTCTGATAACACCAGCCAAGATGATTTGAATTTTGTATTCTGTGATGTATATTATGAAAACAATTAAAATTATAGTATAATATTGAATATGCTCAGATTCTATTGTGCCCTCTCTTAAGAATCAGAGCTCACACATAAACATGGCATAGATTCTGGAAAGCCTGCAGGTTACCTTGTCTAGGATCATCTAGAAATCCAATGGCACAGAGTGTAGGATTAAGACACGTGAGTTTGTATCATCGAACAAAGACATGATTTCAGGGCTTTGTTCAGAAGGCAAGACACTGGTGGAGAACTAATATTTACTGAGTACTTATGATGTCCCTAGCACTGAGCTAGGTGTTTCAGTATGTTATCTTATTTAATCTTCACAGCCCTTTGAGGATGGCATAATTCTCTCCACTGTACAAATGAGAAAACCATGGTTGGCTGGGTGTGGTGGCTCATGCCTGTAATCCCAACACTTTGGGAGGCCAAGGTGGGCAGATCACCTGAGGTCAGGAGTTCAAGACCAGCCTGGTCAACATGGCGAAACCCTATCTCTACTAAATAATAGAAAACGTAGCGAGGCGTGGTGTGGATGCCTGTAATCCCAGCTACTCCAGAGGCTGAGGCAGGGAGAATTGCTTGAACCCAGGAGGCAGAGGTTGCAATGAGCCGAGATCGCACCACCGCACTCCAACCTGGGCAACAGAGTAAGACTCCATCTAAAAAAAAAAGAAAAAGAAAAGAAAAGAAAAGAAAACCATGGCTCAGAAAGGTAAAATAATTGACCCAAGTTCTCAGGGCTCCTAAGTGGCAGAGCTGAGCTTGCAACTAGCTCTGTCTGCCACCAAATCCCATGCTTATTTCACTCAACCAGTGCAGCCTCTATAGCACTTTTTTTCATTTGATCTGCAGGAAATAGATTGAAGTGTTGGCCTCAATACTTGGTTGTTGCAATAAGCCTCGTTTCTTTTAATGGTTTCCCTTTTACATTCTTTTTATCAATACACTGGCTTTCAAATTAACGCTAAAGCTATTCATAAATGAAATGGGGGACCTGGCTATGACTTTGCTTCTTTCCAGAAAGCAAAGACTCTTTAAGCTTAATGACGTTGAATCCTTGCTGTAAATCCAGGAAAGAAATGAATGAGCACAATTTAAATCTCTCCAGCCTAGAGTCTGGCCACGTGAGGGACACGGGAGCTACGTTGCAACACCATATTATCCGTTATTGAGAAAGGAGCCAGCAATTAGCACAGCAATTTAGAATTAACCATGCTAACATCTCTGGGAGAGGGATTCACATTCTCTGGCTTTCTGCAAGCTCTTCCAAGCTCAAGCTGTCCCTGGATTCTTTGGGTTTGCATCATGAAGGGAATTGATCAATTACATTGCTGCTGTCTAATTAGTAAGCATGGCCACACTGGCCCATCGGTTTCACAGAGATTAAACTTGGGATCCTGACCACAGACCAATTTTCATAGCTGAAAGTCTCTGTACCTTCATTCTCAATCCATACCACTTCCCTGGAGTTAATCATAACAGGCCTTTGACCCAGAGCTGGAGGCATGTTCTCTAAGTCTGGACAACAGGGCTTCCAGAGTTCTCCTGCATTACAGCACAGATTATTCTGTGAAAGCTCCACAGGTTAAGAAGTTGGACCTTTTCACACATGCCATGCACCGCCCTTCACAAAGCACTTTATGCTCACCCTTTCATTTGAGTTTCCTAGTGTCTCAACAAGGAAAGAAAACATAACTCTCATTTCAACATGAAGAAAGGAACCTTCACAGATATGATGACTCAAAGCCACAAAGCATTTTTCAACAGAGATCAGTCATCATGTTTTCAAAAAGTAACTTTTATTGGGTTAGTTATGTTTTATTACAAGAAGTTATACACGTGTTTTCATTGTAGAAAATTTAAAAGAATCAGAAAAACAAAAAAGATAATAAAAAGCCACCCCTTAAACATAACCACTGAAATGTTGAAAACATTTATTCAGCCATTTTTCTATGGCATGATATCAAATGTACTGTTTTGTAATCTGTTCTTGTCTTTTGACATATTATGAACACGTTTCTAATCATATTCACCTAGTTAACTTTTCCTGGTTGAATTGTATGTGTCATTAAGCCAGTCACTTATGTTGAATATTTGGGGTTGTTTTCAATTTTTACTTACGATAAATAATGTGCCAATAAAATCCTTGTATCTAAATAATAATAGCAGTTATTGAGTATTTATTTTGTCCCAGATACTATACTAAGTGTTTTGCATGTATTATCTCATTTAACCCTTCTAAGAATCCTATGGATAAATAATGTCATCTCCGTTTTATAGATGAGGGAACTGAGTCCTAGAGAGAGGTTAAGTAACTTGCCCACAGTGATGTAGATAATAAGTAGTGATGTTCAAATTTAATTCAAGTCAGTCTGACTGCAGAGCTAACACACTTACCCACTAAGACAAATTCTTAAAATTGTAATTTCAGGGAAACTAAATATATAAAACTGTAAGGCTTTTGAATCGCCTTACTCAATTACCCTCCAGAAAGCATATTCCAATGTATACGCCCACCCTCAATATATGAATGCCCATTCACTCACATCATCCCCAACATGGGGTACTACTCAATTTGTATTGTTCATTAGGGAAAAATGAAGCCCAATCTTCTGATAGCTCATTCACGCTTTTAGAGCATGCATGCAACATGGTTCCTGATCAAAACAGTGATTTTCTCTAAATCAATGGCTCATATCCTTTTTTTGGTACATGGGTGCTTTTGGGAATCTGAGGGAAGCTATGAAACAGCTACGCAGAAAATGTACATATGCACATCAAATAACCTTTTATTTTTCAGTGGCTCACAAACACCATTAAGAACTTCTGGGCTTGGCCAGGTGTGGTGGCTCACGCGTGAGGCCGAGGCAGGTGGATCATGAGGTCAGGAGATCGACACCATCCTGGCTAACACGGTGAAACCCCATCTCTACTAAAAATACAAAAAATTAGCTGGGGGTGGTGGTGGGTGCCTGTAGTCCCAGTTACTTGGGAGACTGACACAGGAGAATGGCGTGAACCCAGAAGGCGGAGCTTGCAGTGAACTGAGATCACACCACTTCACTCCAGCCTGCCACTTCACTCCAGCCTGGGCAACACAGTGAGACCCCATCTCAAAAAAAAAAAAATGAACTTCTGGGCTTGTCAGAGGATTGATGCATCAACAACATGAGAACTAAAACTAAAAGCAGGACTAGTACACTCATTCTTCAAATGCTGGTTTTGCCAGATTGTTCTTTTTAACAATCCTGAAGCATAAGGAACCAGATCAGGAGACACTGGAATGAAACACCCAGGCACTATAACAGTGTATTTGCCATGTAGTGGGAGGTACCTAGGTCAAGACTCTCTCCTGAGGTCATGCTGTCCTCCACTAAGATCAGCAAGATCTCAGAGCAGATGGACCGGCCGGCACCAGCCTGCCTCCGTTTGTGCACTTCAGCAACCTCAGAAGAGTAAGTGTTGGATTCTCTTGCCAAATGCACTTCTTCACATGCTGGCGTTTTTCATTATCTCCCCTTGCATCCTGCTCCTTTATGGCTTGCAAAGCCTTGTCCCAGATCAGTCAAACCTCCACCAACCCTACCCACTCCCCTCCTGTCACAAGCAGTGGATCAGGGCAAGCAGGGAAGAGAGAGTGAGGTCCAGGGCCTCGCCCGTCCATCTGCTCTGAATGCTGTTGTGCCAGGCAGGTCTTTCTGTGAGCCCTCCTTGACCAGAGCACATGTTCCCTGGGAGGAATGGGGCAGTTTTCAGTAATGATCCATCAGGGCAGTTTTTTGTAATAATCCATTGAGGTTCAGTGACATTTCAGGATTAGGGGTGAAACACCTGGTTCCAGCTTACAAGGAAGGAGGTGGACAGAGGAATTAACAAGCTTAAGTGATCTGCCCTTTTGGGCGACCCTAGGGGAGATTTTTTTCTTTTTTTGGCTGAGCACAGGGGACTTTATTGATGGTACATGACAAGGTGGGGCTCCCTAGGCCCCTCCCTCTTCAGGGGGTCTGCATGGAAACTGTGAGGAGGGAAGAGTCTCAGTGTGGTGGGGGACTGAGTGTGTCAGGACTCCCCAGCAGTCAGGGCTCCTCTCTTCCTCTCATGTTTTTGCTAGGGCTGGTAGTCCAGGGCTGTTACTCCTTGGAGGCCATGTGGGCCATGAGGTCCACCACCCTTTTGCTGTAGCCAAATTCATTGTCATACCAGGAAATGAGCTTGACAAAGCAGTCATTGAGGGCAATGCCAGCCCCAGCATCAAAGGTGGAGGAGTGGGTGTCTCTGTTGAAGTCAGAGGAGACAACCTGGTGCTCAGTGACGCCCCAGGTGCCCTTGAGGGGGCCCTCTGATGCTCACTTCACCACCTTCTTGATGTCATCATATTTGGCAAGTTTTTCTAGACGGCAGGTGAGGCCCACGACTGATACATTGGTGATGGGGCCACAGAAGGCCATGTCAGTGAGCTTCTTGTTCAGCTTAGAGATGACCCCTGCCCACAGCCTTGGCAGTGTCAGTAGAGGCAGGGATGATGTTCTGGAGAGCCCCGCAGCTGTCACACCACAGTTTCCCGGAGAGGCCACCACAATCTTCTGGGTGGCAGTGATGGCGTGGACTGTGGTCATGAATCTTTCCACAATACCAAAGTTGTCATGGATGACCTTGCCCAGGGGCACTAAGCAGTTGGTGGTGCAGGAGGTATAGTTGACAATATTGAGTTTGTTGTCATATTTCTTGTGGTTCATGCCCATCACAAACATGGGGGCGTCAGCAGAGAGGGCAGAGATGATGACCTTAGGTCCTCCCTGCAAGTCAGCCCCAGCCTTCTCCATGGTAAAAGATGCTTGTGGACTTCACAACATATTCAGCACCAGCATCACCCTATTTGATTTTGGAGGGATCTTGCTCCTGGAAGATGGTGATGGGATTTCCATTGATGAGAAGCTTCCCTTTCTCAGTCTTGAGAGTGCCATGGAATTTGCCACGGGTAGAATCATACTAGAACATGTAAACCATGTAGATGAGGTCAATGAAGGGTCAGTAATGGCAACAATATCCACTTTACCACAGTTAAAAGTGGCCCTGGTGACCAGGTGACCAATATGTCCAAATCCATTGACTCCAGCCTTCACCTTCACCACGGTGTCTCGGGGATGCGTCTGACAACGCACGAGAAGATGTGGCTGGCTGTTGAACGGGAGGAGCAGAGAGCCCCTAGTGGAGAATTTAGCTCAGTCTGGATAGATAGACCAGACCACGGTGAGACAGGGGCAAAGAATGCAGTCTGCTCCTCAGGCTGGAACCTGAGCTGCCCTGGCCTGGCTACCCACCCATAGCCATCTTTGGGGTCTCACTGTGCACAAAACCACCTCATCCTAGTCAGAAATACGGAGCAGAGTGGTGAGGGAAGCAAGGGCTGTTGTGCCCTTTTATTGTCTGGCTTAGTTCTATCTTTTCATCCCTACTTATATTTTCCATCCTTTGAAAACTCACTCTTTGCTCTGTCCTCTCACTTTTGTTCTTGGCATTGCTCGTCCACAGATCATGGAAGGATTTTTGAGTTAGGCATCTCTTCTCCCTCCACCTTCTTGGAGGCCCAGAACTTACTTTCATGAGGCCTGGAGATGGCAGAAGGATGACTTTTCAATTCTAAATTATTACAGTTTCTCCTGGATTTGGCTGGGAAAATGAGTTATCTGAAAACTAGTATATTCACAGTCAAACGCTTATTCCCTGCACTTTCCAGTCCCCTGTGGAATCTGCTACACTTTCTTAAATTGCCTTTTGGTACAGGAGGCCCTTTTTATTCTTGGGGGATATGTTGCAAGACCCCCAGTGGATGCCTAAAACCATAGATAGTACCTAACCCTATATACACTATGTTTTTTCCTATGCATACATATCTACAATAAAGCTTAATTTATAAATTAGGCACAGTATGAGATTAAGAAGAAGAAGAATAAAATAGGACGATTGTAACAATATACTGAAATAAAAGCTATCTGAACATGGTCTCGCTCGCTCTCTCAAAACATCTTATTGTATGTAATATTTTTGGACTGCAGTTGACCTCAGGTAACTGAAAGCATGGATGGTGAAACTGTGGATAAGGGGGAAACTACTGTCCTTGGCTTCCTAGTGGCTCACCTCACCAAGTTAAAACAGCAGCAGATGGGAGAGCAGGAGCTCATGGTTTGAACGGAGATAGCTCCATGACTTCGAGCAAATTACTTCTCTTATGTAAGTGTCGATTTCAACATCTGTAAAATGGGGACAGTTAATTGCATCTCCCACATAGAATTGTTTTCGGTACGAATGAGAGGTGCATGTTAGGAGTTATTACAGTGCTTGCCACCTATAAGCTCTCCGTACACAGTAACTACTATTATTATGGTTATTATTGTTATAAAATTCAGATCCCCACCATCCTCTGTATTTTTCTTTGGATTTTGTCATAAATACCAAGTCCATTTCTAATTATTGTGAGAATCAGTACACATTCTCCACCTTCTCTGTAATCAGGACACCACATAAAAGAAGCCAGGCGTCCCCTCTCAAGAGCTGAATAAGCTTCTTACGTTACAGGGTTTCTGAAACACACTTGCCCTGTTGCAGTTACACAGAGGGGATGCTATTTTCTGCCCTTCCAGCTCCTATGTCTGCAAAACATGTGAATATGGAATCACTTTTATAGGAACCTTCTTTGAAAGTGACAATGTCAAGAGCTGGGTGTGGTGGCTCACATCTGTAATCCCAGCACTTTGGGAGGGCGAGGCAGGTGGATCACCTGAAGTCAGGAATTCGAGACTAGCCTGGCCAAGATGGCAAAACCCTGTCTCTACTAAAAATACAAAATTAGCTGGGAGTGATAGTGCACACCTGTAATCCCAGCTACTCAGGAGACTGAGGCAGGAGAATCACTTGAACCTGGTGGGGTGGAGGTTGCAGTGAGCCAATCATGCCACTGCACTCTAGCCTGGGCAACAGAGTAAGACTCTGTCTCAGAAAAATAAAAAAATAATAAAAAAGATAGTGGCAATGTCAAATAATTCCTCCTTTCCAAACTATCCCCACCACACATCTCTCCATCCCTGTGTGTAACCAGCACCTCCTCATCTTCTTCTACACACTCCCACACTGAATGTTCCAAGGGAGTCACAAGTCTCCAGTCTGTGGCAATCAGCACTGGGGTGGTAGAAGGGTCAGTAGCTCTGGTCAGGCCTCAAACTGAAGCTTGTCTCTACCGTTGTGTAATCTTGAGCAAGTTCCTTAATCAGACTGAGCTGTCATTGTTTCATCTATAAAATGGGCTAATAATTATACCCACCCTATAGGCTTGTGAGGACTGAATAATAGTGAAATCTCCTTGTCTCCCAAATCAGTGTTAATCTCTTGATCAGATGCAGGCATCTAAGAGATGTTCAATACAGACTTGCTGTGAAGGGGAGCAAAGCTCGGGGACCTCCTGCTGAGGGCAATAATCCAAAACCTATGCCAAATTGAGAATGGAGCATTTATCTACATAAAAAGAGCTGGTAAAAAAAAAAAAAAGAAAGAAAATGAAAGTCATTTTCTACCATTACCATTACGAACTCTCTCTCCCCGGCTGCCCCTCAACAAGGCTGACACCAAAGTTGCCAGTAGACAGGGCAGAAATGCTTGCCTGAAAAGAGACATAAGAAAAGTAACAAAAGACATTTATATGAATTTGGAACTCCTGGAGCAAACTGGGAGGGAAAGGGAGAGGGGCAGAGATGGGAATGGACAAGGAGGGGGTCAGGAAGACCCGCATCAAGAGTTCTCCTCCATGCTTGGTGTCTGAATCAGCTCTGGCTGCTGTAACAAGGTACCATAGATCAGGTGGCTTATCAACAACAGAAATTTATTCCTCACAGTTCTGGAGGCTTGAAGCCTGAAATCAGGGTGCTGGTATGGTCAGGTTCTGGTGAGGGCTGTCTTCCAAGTTGCAGACAGATGCCTTCCTGTTGTGGCCTTACATGGGAGAAAGATGGGGAGGAAGCTCTCTAGGGTCTCTTTTATAAGGGTATTAATCCCATTCATGAGGGCTCCACCCTCATGACCTAATTACCTCCTAAAGGCCCCACCTCCTGATACCATCACTTTGCAGGATAGGGCTTCAACAAATGGATTTTAGGAGGACAATCACTCCATTGCACTTGGTATGGGTGATTTTTCTCTTATGGAATCATTGCCTCTGTGTGGTGCAAACAGAGGAGGCCACCAAGGGAAATGGAGCCCATGAGTCAGGGGAGGCCACAAGGAAGGCAGTGTCCCTGCCCTACAACAGGAATTGGGAGACTCCAAGGGAGGGCTTTGAACTTCCAGGGTTATGGGAAAGGGATACAGGAGATAATCTCACCTGACTTTCAAGGAATAGGAAGGCCTCCTCCACCTGGCATCCAGGCTACCATATGTAGCCATCACAGGCAATAATACTGAACACATTCAGACCTTTTTTCATTGAGATTCTCAGAAAACATTCTCGTATGACCACAGTAAGCCCACCCAGCTGGGTGGTCTACAGGACATCTTCAAGTTGTACTGCTACCTGAAAGGTTTCCCTGCTGTAAGGAGCCTTTGAGGGCTGGAATTTCGGGGTCATTTATGGCATGCCGGTAGACCTAGACTGAGAAGCAAGATAAGGGTTCATCTTGCTGGAACCTGGAGAGTGGCATGCCTTCAGCAGCAAAGACTAATCATTTAATTACACAATATTCATGATGCCAGGCAATGTGCTTAGCCTTCAGGATACAGAAAGACAAGAAAGGGCTCTGGTGAGAAGACAAGACACCCTAGAGACGGTGTACCAGCATCATTCACTCTGTATTGGAGAAGCCCTGAGGGCTGCCAGTGTCAAGGAAGGTATGAGTTCCAGATGTGGCCTCCTCAGGGAGGAATGTGTCCCAGACTGAGCCAGAGAAGTGAGAGGTGACACAGAGCCATCCAGGGCTCCAGACATAACCTTAACCTGTCGTATCAGTTTGGATGCAGGAAAAGTTTCAATGCTTACCAGCGAAAGGACAGAACAAAGGGATGAGTCAGAAAGAAGAGGGCAAGGACATCAGCGCATAGCTGCTGAGAGATGAAAGGGACTGCATGGAGCCTAATGGCCTAAGTGGTCCAATCTCAGGGTTTTACCATCTGATTCCCCAAGGCTGGAAATTGTCCCTGTTCTCTTGTAGAGCCTTTCATCCTGAGACACCTGTGCCTCTCTGCCAGCCGGCAGGTTCATCTACTGCTTAGGAAGGAGGGATCCAGTGTTGTGTGTCCTGTTTGTCCTAGGCTCAAAGAAACTCCGGCTGGAGAAATATCTGCACCTTCTTCCCTAATTTCCATTCTACCTCTAAAGGCTGAACACAAGGCTAAAAGTCAGAGAAGGAGGGGGCCCTGGTAGCTAATTCGACCCCCTTGTTTTGCACATGGAGAAACTGGAGTCCAGAAAGGCCATGACTTAGCTTCAAGGTCTACCAGCTACTAGTCCTCTTCTAGCTCCTTTCTCATCCCTAGATTTTCAACCTTTGTCTCTCCCTCAATCTCTCTCTCTCTCTCTCTCTGTCTCTCTCTCTCTCTCTCTCTCTCTCTCTCTGATAACCAAATAAATACCTGAGGCCAGGCATGACTCCTGCATGTAATCCCAGCAGTTTGGGAGGCTGAGGCAGGAGGATCACTTGAGCCCAAGGTTTTGAGTCCAGCCTGGGCAACATAGGAAAGATTCCATATCTACAAAAAAGTTTTCAACTGGCCAGGCCTGGTGACACTGAGTAGTCCCAGCTACTCAGAAGACTGAGGCAGGAGAATCGCTTGAGCCCAGGAGTTTGAGGCTGCAGCAAGCTATGATCACATCACTGCATTCTAGCCTGGATGACAGAGGGAGACCCTTTTCAAAGCAAACAAACAAACAAAAATGTTCATTGCAAAAAGAATTTTAAATACAACGTGAAAACGTTCACATAAACACATTCCAGAGATAACAGCTATGAAGAGTTTGGTGTATACTCACCCAGATTTCCACATTTTATTTTTTTGTTGGCTGTAAATATACCAAAACACACACCCAGAGGTCTTTTTAGAGAAATCCAAAGCATTCTAAGCATTCTTTCCTGAAATTTGCTTTTTTGCTACTTAATTTTGTTATGGACATCATCCCATTGTTGACAGCTTACCATTTTAATAAACGTGTGGTTTTTCATTATGTAAATGCTACATGGTTTATTTCACAGTCCCCTATTGTTAAAATTTTAAATTATTTCCTATTTATGGAAAGCATTACTGCAATTTTTTATACTTTCATCTTTGCTCTCTTTCAAGAATACTTATGTAGGCTAAATTCCTGAATGTCAAATACTTAGACCAAAAGTCATGCTTATTTTAGTTTTATTAGATAATGCCAGTTTTCCACCCAAAATTTACATCTCTGCCCAGAATGTATGACAATGTCTGTTTTCCCACACACTTGCCATATTGAGCATAAGCACTTTTTAAAATATCTTCCACAAAAATATACCTAAAATATTTTAACATTTTGCTTTTTTTTTTTTTTTTTTTCCTTCCTGAGACAGGGTCTCGCTCTGTCACCCAGGCTGGAGTGCAGTGGTGCAATCTCAGCTCACTGCCACCTACACCTCCCGGGTTCAAGCAATTCTCCGGCTTCAGCCTCTCACGTATCTGGGATTACAGGCGTGCACCACCACGCCCAGCTAATTGTTGTGTTTTAAGTAGAGATGGGGTTTCGCCACACTGACCAGGCTGGTCTCCAACTCCTGATCTCAAGTGATCTGCCCACCTCGGCTTCTCAAAGTGCTGGAATTACAGGCGCAAGCCACCGTCCCCAGTCTTATTTTGCTGCTTTTTATTTTGCATTATTTATTTTGTAAAGATATTTCAGGCCAGGCTTGGTGGCTCACTCCCATAATCCCAGCACTTTGAAAGGCCGAAGTGGGCAGATCACTTGAGCCCAGTAGTTCCAGACTAGCCTGGGGCAACATGGTGAAACTCCATCTCTACCAAACAAATACAAAAATTAGCTGGGTGCCATGGTGCGCACCTGTAGTTCAGCAACTCTGGAAGCTAAGGTGGGAGGATCACTTGAGCCCAGGAGGTGGAGGCTGCAGTGAGCTGAGATCATGCCACTGCACTCCAATCTGGGCAATAGAGTGAGAGACTCTGTCTTAAAAAAAAAAAAAAAAAGTTACATTTTTTCATTAATTCATTAGGTGTCAATTATACTTACTCTTGTTATTTGTTCATTCATATGATTTAGTTTTCTATTGAGTTTTCTCTTATTTATTTGAAAGAGAGCTTTGTGTATTAGAAATATCATTCCTTGGCCAGGCTGACGCTTGTAATCCCAGTACTTTGGGAGGCCAAGGCGGGTGGATCACCTGAGGTGAAGAGTTTGAGACCAGCCTGGTCAACATGGCGAAACCCCGTCTCTACTACAAATACAAAAAAAATAGCTGGGCATGGTGGCAGGCGCCTGTAATCCCAGCAAGCTGAGGCCAGAGAGTCACTTGAACCCAGGAGGCGGAGGTTGTAGTGAGCCAAGATCACGCCATTGCACTCCAGCCTGGGCAACAAGAGCAAAACTCCATCTCAAAAAAAAAAAAAACAGAAAAGAAAAGAAATATCATTCCTTTTATTGTCATTAGAATTACACACATTTCTCTCAATTCTTCTTTTGTTTTTGAAGTTTGCAGCCTTATAAAAATGTCTAGACAAATTCATCAATACACTTATTTACAAATCCTGGACTTTTAGCTGTGCTTAAAATGGTCTTTCCTATTTCATACTTATAAAAATATATACCTATATCCTCTTTTAATACTTTAACAATTTTTCTATATTTAAAATATTGGATCTGCCTAAGTTTATTTTAATGTAAGAAATAATGTGGAGATCCAGCCTTATTTCTTTCTTAAATAGCTATCCTGTTGCCCCAACACCACTTACAGTCTGTTTTTTCCAAAAAGCATTGAAACGGCATATCAAATTCTCATGGATATTTGGTTCTCTTTCTAAACTACGTAATTTCATTGATCTTTCTTTCTTCTGCCTTCTTCTGCACTTCCTGCCCTAGGATTTTTTTAAATTACTATGATTCTATGACAGGTTTTAATATTTATAGAGCTGAGTTTACCCATTTTCCTCATACCCACTCTTACCATCCCTCTTTATTTCCATTGATCTGGATATTTTTCTCATGGTTATTCTTCCAAATTCCATATTCTTCCATAAATTTGGTTTTGGATCCTTTAACTCTCCACATAACAACAACAACAACAACAACAACAACAACAAATACCTGTTGGGATTTTAATTAGACTGTTTTGAATTTTCAGATTAATTTGGGGAAAACTGAAGTTATCTTGGATAGAGACTCCCTGTACGAAAGCAATCTATGTATCTCCATTTATAGATGTCTTCTTTTATGACCCTTTATAAAGTTTTATAGCTTCTTCACAGTAAGTCCCACCAATACTCAGTTTCTAAAAGTGTTCTGCAGGGAAAGTGCTATTTCCAATGAGGTCAAAGCATGGAACAAACTCAGTCTGGCATCAAAGATGGAACCTTAGTGCTGCAGAAACTATTTCATCCCATCTGCTTTCAACTCTGGGCTTAAGCCAAAAGGTAACTCCCCTACTGGAAGCTGGAATGGGTCGGTCAGTTAGTCAGTGCTAATCAATGGGCACTGACTGCATACCAAGGCCTGTGCTACAAGGGCAAGACACAGACCTCATTTTTAAGGAGCTTTTACAGTTCTCAAAGAGTTAAGAGGCACACCCCCTAACAATGGCACTTTAGATTAATCCATGTACTATGGACTTTGATGGTAAATAAAAAAGAAGTCTGGAGCAGTCAGAAAGGGTTTGGGGAGAAGATGGAAACCAAGCTGGGTGTTGGCACATGAATGTCATTTAGGTAAGTAAAGAATAGAAAGGAATCAAATACAGGCAACAGCCATTTATTCAGCATCTATTATGAACCCGATACTGAGTTAGGCACATGAAAAGGAGGTTATGTGCTCAACAAGTATTTTTACACATTCACTATAAGACAAGCTCTATGTTGGGTGCTAGAGAAACCAAGATGAGTAAGATTGACCCTGGCCTTAAGGAGCTTGTGAACAAGGAAGACAAACCCTTAAATAAGTTCAACTGTTATGATGGAAATCTGTAGCGAGAAGAGCAGAGACTCTTAAGCTGGGGGCCGTGTACTTCCTGGACATCCGTGGATGAGATTCGGCAGGCCTGTGAGCCCCTGAAATTACAAGGCACTGAATTATCTGCTTAACCAGTATTGTCAAGTTAAAGGTGGCACAAAATCCCTGGCTTCTAGATACTTGCATCTTAATAGCCAGATAAAATATATGTGAAGATGTCATTACTTCTAGGAGTCATCATTTGTAGAAGCAAAATAATATTAGTTTAATAAAAAGTTTAAAAATGTAAAAAAAACTTACAAAAAAGCCTAAGTACCTAGTTCCCGCCTTCCCCACCCCAGAAGTATTCTAAGAGTTTAGAAATAATATTGTGTATTATGGAAACTAATTTGAGGCCAGGAAGATTAGTGTTTCAATCATGACTCTACCACTTAATATCTGTGTCATATTGGGTGAGTTCCATACACTCACGGCTTCCATTTCCACATTTGTAAATTGGGAGTTACAGAACCCAAGGCGTTACATGAGGCATCCCCGTGTCATTGTGAAGATGAAAATATTAATAGGTCAGGTGTGTAAGTCATCTGGATCTGAGCAGGTCTTCTTGGGCTGTTCATTCCTTCCCTCTGCTTTCACACTTCAGAGGAAAGTGGTTATGAGAAGAAAGAATGTGAACCAGGCATGGAAAGGATAGAGAGAAAAGAGCATCTCAGGCCAGTGTGGACAGTGTGAATAAAAGGAAAGGGGCCAGAAAAGTCAATGCTGTTGCAGAGAATCAGTCCATTGCAGCCACATTGAACAGGTCTTGTATTCTAATCTAAGCAGTTTGAACTTTATCCTATAAACTAGAGGAGCTACTGGAGGATCGGGGCCAAGAGAGTCAACCCCATAGTGAGGTGGCTCTCAGCCCAGCCTTTGCTCACCCATGAATCCCAAGATACACACAAAAACAGTTCTTAAAAGTAAAATTGTAACATGAGCTAAGGCAATACTTCTCACCTCAGGATCTTGTTAAAAAGTAGATTTTGAACTGGACATGAGGATACCTGCTTGTAGTTCCAACTACTCAGGAGGCTGAAGCAGGAGGATTGCTTGAACCCAGCGATCAAGGCCAGTCTGGCCTGGGCAACATAGCAAGACCCCAGCTCTAAAAAAAAAAAAAAAAAAAAAACAGATTCTGATGCACTGGATGGGAGATTCTGCATGTCTAACCAGCACTCAGGTGCTGCTTATCCATGAACTTCATTTTGCATAGCCAGAGGCTAATGTATTTTGGTTTTATTATTTTTATCACTATTATTCATGCAACACCTGTTGGCTGAGTGCCTTTCACGTGTCAGGCACAGTGCTAGGTAGGCCTTGGGCAGAGAAACAAGAGTCAGACATGAACTCTCTTTTCTATTCATTCACAGTCAAATCAGAGGAGATGAGATATAGACCTAAGCAATTGTAATCCAAGGTCGAAAGGGATAAATGCCACATTTTAGTTTCAGAAAAAGTGCTTTGACAATTCAGTGTTCCCAGTTAAGGGAGAAATTCCCTAGTGTTTAAGGAAATGAATAAATGCTCCTTTTCCTTATTATTAAACGAGTAAAAACTCACGCTTCAAAACTGGATTTTAATTTCAGTCCACCACATACTACACATGTGACCTTGTTAACCTCTTAAGCCTTATTTCCTCATTTGTAAAATGAAATACATAGTAGCAGGGCTGTTGAAAAATTAACAATAGAGAATGTTTGTAAATGTGGTACCTTAATAACTGGTTTGGGAATGGAGTCGTTGTAAAAGGTGACTCTGGTGATTTTTATTGTTTTCAGTGTTTGTTTTAAAACTTAACATGGCTCTATTGGCCCAAAGATATTGTATTAATTGGACAAGTTTATGATCTCATTCCAGGGTTAAGTGGCAAATAAAACTGGAAAAACCTTGAAGGGAATTTCCAAATCCAAGGAAACCTTTTACAAAGCTGGTGCTGAAAGAAGCAGCAACTATTGTAAATTTTTCCAGTTTTTACTAGACCAAATTGTTTCGGCTGAGGAAATGTGGTTTGGCTGACGGTGTAGCCAAGTGCCCCTAATAAGAGCCATGCTGCAGAGGAGTTCCACTCCATTTACAAGAGGATCGAAACAGTTTCTCCACCCACTGACTCCCCGAGGTCACTGGCTTGTTTGACACTGACTGTGAAATAAATCAAATCAAATTTATAATCCCAGAGTCCCAGAACGTCAGGGCCCGGAGGAATGTTAGAAACCACCCAGCCCATGGCTGGCATTTTGTGGTCCCCACACCACGCCGCAGTCTCTGAGCCCACTCACTGCCTCATTTCTTCAGCCAATATTGAGTGAAGGCCAATGGATTTAAGAATATGTAAAGACAGCGCTTTGGGAAGCCGAGGTGGGTGGACCACTTGAGGTCAGGAGTTCAAGACCAGCCTGGTCAACATGATGAAAGCCTGTCTGTACCAAAAAATACAAAAAGTAGCCGGGTGTGGTGGCACGCACCTATAGTCCCAACTACACAGGAAGCTGAGGCAGGAGAATCACTTGAATCTGGGAGGTGGAAGTTACAGTGAGCCGAGATCGTACCACTGTGCTCCAGCCTGGGCAACAGAGTAAGACCCTGTCTCAAAGAAAAAAGAGTATATAAAGACTAAAAAGATTCCTCCACTTATGCCCTACAAGAAGGCGATAGGGACAGGGGACCACAGGCACACCAGGAACTAACGAGGGGGTTACTGGGCTTAATAACAAAAGATTTCATTTAAAAACTCTCTTTCTCAGGGACCTCAGACTGGTGTTGCCATCTGTCTGAGTGGTGCTGCCATCTGTCTGATTTCATTTCAAACCTCTCAAATCATCTGATTTCATTTTCATTTCAAATCTCTCAAATCATCTGATTTCATTTTAATATCTCATTCTCTCACCTGTGAGGGACCTCACACTGGTGCTGCCGTCTACCCATTTCTTCATCTGTAAAGTAGGGAGAAGCCCACACTGCTCAGGGAGCTATTGTCGGGATTAAATGAAGTAGGATCTAAGAAAGTTGGAGGCACATAACGAGGACCCAATACGCACAGCATCTTTTGGCTTGTTTTTCAGCTTTTTTTTTTTCTTTTTTTTCTTTCTTTTTTTTTTTTTTCTTTTGAGACAAGGTCTCACTCTGTTGCCCAGGCTGGAATGTAGTGGTGCGATCATAGCTCACTTTAGCCTCAACCTCCCGAGCTCAAGCGATCCTCCCACCTCAGCCTCCCCAGTAGCTGCTCCACAGGTGTGGGGGCCACGCCACCTGGCTAATTTTTTTTTTTTTTTTCCTTTTTGGCTTGTTTGGTTTTTAGCTTTTATTTCTTCTTTTTCTTCTTCTTTTTTTTCTTTTTGAGACATCTATGTTGCCTGGGTTGTTCTCAAACTCCTGGACTCGTGCAATCCTCCTGCTTCAGCCTTCCAAAGTCCTGGGATTATAGCCATGAGTCATTGCACCTGGCCTGTCTTTTAGCTTTCAGATAACATTCATTGGATTTTCCCCAGTTACAGAAGGAATTTGTGTTCATGGAGAACATTTTGGAAAATACCGAAAAGCACAGAGAAGGAAAATTCACCCATAATTCCCCTGCACTCAAAGATAAGCACAGTTGACATTCCAGTGCACACCCTCCCAGACCTTTCTATACATGAGCATTATGTTGAGACTTGACAGTGAATAAACAACAACATATATATACACACATATCTCCACACACATAAGTAGGTATATTTTGTTTTCCTGTGAGCTGCATTGTGGTGATTAAGAGCCCCGTTATAGCTGCCTGGATTTAAATTCTAACTCTGTTACCTACTAGCTCTGTGGCCTTAGGCAACTTACCTATCAAATTTGAGTTACCTATCAAATTTGAGTTTCTGTTCCGCCGTGTGTAAGAATCGTGGCCCCCAGGCCGGTGATGCAGGTTGGACACAGTCATCAAGAATTGTTGCAAATGACAGTATGAATGGTTCCTTCTAGAACACAGTCATGAGGGGCTGCCCTGGGAACAGTGGCTGTTGAAGGAGTAACTGGCCCAACAGCAGTTAAGCGCTTAGCCCATTGCCTGGCACAGAGTCAGAGCTTGTTAAATGGCAGCCACTATTCCACAGACATGCCCTGAGGTTTTGATGAGCGGAGGTTCACAGAGGGTTGAGACCTCCAGTGTTCATTGTTTACTGTTCAGATTTGTTGAATGGCACCTTAAGGATGACCTGCTGGGGCCATGTCCAGCCAAAAAATGTTTTTCCCTGTGTATATCCTGCTCAATGTGAATCTTCGATCCTTGCACTTCTCAGTCCCTCTAAATCGCCCTTGGGCACTCAAAGCCCAAGTGATGTGGGTGGGCTCACGGCAACATTGTTCCTCAATTTATCGCTCCTCCCCTCACCACCCCACCCCGGAAAAAAAAAAGAATAAAATAATAGAAATGCCTCCCACATGTGCTTTCCCAGGGCTGTACCTACACAGCAGGTGAAATTCACTATGGATTTGGGTGGTGTGCAAGATTGAAATGACATCTAGAGATAGCACAAGACACTGTGAGTCACATATTCAGTCAGGCCATCACTGAGCAAATATCTGTTAATAGCACTTACTATGTGTGCCAGGGCCTGAGCTCTCCAGAGACGAAGTGGTTCCCTGTTCACTTCTCTTTCAATCCTTTAGGTTCCTCAGAGAGGAGTGCCTCTCAGTTTAGGGACAAAATGTCTTCAGCACCTCTCAACCACTGCTAATCTCCCTTTTGGAGAAAGAGGGAGCAGGCCTCATTCACACCACAGTCTGGAGCTATCCAGTAGGTACAAACATTGTTTTGTTTTCATCTTATTTTCTCCACCATGATGTTTAATTTATAGCAAATGATGCAAGTTTTAAAATAGTGATAGAAAGCTCAAAAGAATTGTGATACCAAAGGCTAATTGGTGCAAAGGAAAGCACTAAATAAATGGTGGTCCAGGTGGCAGAATGATGAATTCTTAGCAAGCTTTAGACCTGGGATGAGTGAGTCTCAACCCTTTGAGGGTTACTGATCCCTTTAAGATCATGAAGACAGCTATAGAATCTCACCAAGAAAAATATAGGAATGTTGCCCACAATTTTAGCAGGTTCAGGAGCCATGTGGAGCCCATGACTCAGCTGGTATTGGAAAGAGCAGTAGGGTAAGTCTCAATGCCCAGACAACACAAAGACCTCATCCTCTTCACCACCTTCCTCATCTCGGTAGCAGTGGTACCGGTGGTAACAGCAGCACTGGCAGTTGTAATAGTAGCAGCGCTCAAAGCAGTCATCATAGCTATACTTACTAAGTGCTTTCAATGTGCCAGGTACTTATCAAGCCTGAGCTTACCTCATCCGTACAGAAAAGAATCATTACCCTCCCCATTTTCCAGGAAACCAAGCCTCACCGAACTTAAGGATCTTCTCCAAGTTTACCCAGCTGAGAATGCCAGGGCTAGGGTTGAACCCAGATCTACCTACCCGTGATGGCTGAGCAGGTCCTTAACCACTAAACTCCGCTGCCTAAATAAATATTTAATGAAGCAAATGAATAGAAACTTGAACAGGTCTTAGTGGCCACTTTGCCATTCACCAGGTGAGTGACCTTGAGTGAGTCACTCCCCTCACCCTCACTGACCCTCCATTAAGGAAGGAGGCTTCCCAGGCCTGGCAAGCCATGATTCTACGAGGCAGGCCAAGGAGCATCGGGAACATTCCATGAGCAAGAGAAGCAGAGGCAGGCTCAGGGCCAGGCTCGGGAACATGCACAGGGGTTAATGGCATTGTTAAAGAGCCCAGCGCAGCCCTGACTTCCAGCACAGAGTGTCCGGGCCTTCCAGGAACCCACACTTCCTGTTGTATTTACTCCCCTCTCCCAGCAGCTTCACCCACCACACTCTTCTCCAATGACAGGTCTGTTTGGCTGCCCAGGGGAAAAGATCCCTGTCACACATCCTCTTACATGCCCAACAGGCTCAGCATCTTGTCACTTAACGACAGCTTCTTGGTTTCCACCAGGGCAGGCCAGTGCAGCAAACGGGACCCCCCTAATCCCAGCAGTTACTGTGCTGGCAGAGGAAGGAGGAGGAAGGAGGGGGCCGAAAATTTTGTGGAATCCGTGGCAGCCTGGCGGTCCAATCCCTGACCCACACTGCCCCGCTGTGGTGAGAGTCTAGGGAAGCAGGCACGCCCCAGCAGGGATGGCAAGGCTTTGGTCTCTGACTTCATGAGGACTCTGAATTTTTTTTGTTTTTGTTTTTGTTTTGAGACAGCCCAGGCTGTAGAGCAGTGGAGCGATCTCAGCTCACTGCAACTTCCACCTCCTGGGTTCAGGAGCATTTCGGCTAATTTTCGTATTTTTAGTAAAGACAGGGTTTCACCATATTGGCCAGGCTGGTCTCAAACTCCTGACCTCAGGTAATCTGCCCACCTCGGCCTCCCAAAGTGCCAGATTACAGGTGTGAGCCACCATACCCGGCCAGAACTCTGAATTTTAAGACTGAAAAAGACCCACCTCACACCACTCAATTAAAGAAGGAAAACAGGCACAAAATTGGAAAGCAGTTTACCCAAAATAATACATGGAGTTAGTAAAATAGGTCCCAAATATGTTTCCTAAAATTAGATTTCCAGCCCAATCAGGGATTTACAGGGACAATAATTATTATTCAGTTAATTACTGTTCATGCAGACTTGACTGGGTGGCAGACATCTGGGATCCAGAGTGCTCATAAGGACTCTACATGTTTTCACCTTGCTTAATCCTCACAACAATCAGAGAGGTTAGTACTATTATTAGCCCATCTTATCAATGAGGAACTAAGGCTTAGGAACAGTATGAAACTGGCCCAAGGTCACATGGCCAGAGCCAGGATTCTATCCCAGGGAGTCCCATTCCAATAAAAAAAAGGGGACTCCCTGTCAGAAGTCACTGAGAACTTGTTCAGGGTGCCCTCCTCTGCGGGAGGACAAAATAAAATGAAATGCAAATGGAAAAAGAGGGCAACACCAGTGTTCACCTACCAAACAAGTGAGGAGTAAAAAGGCTGAAAGAGCCCAGAGCTGGGGAGTTGTAGAGAAAATGTCAGACTCAGGCACAGTTGATAGGTGGGTAAATTAGTACAACCAGTTCAGAAGGCAATTTGGCTGACAGTGCTTAAAAGTGGAGATGACCCAGTGACTCCTCATGTGGAATTTATTGCACAGAAACACTCAAATGTGCATGCAAAAAGTGAATGCATGTGGCTTTTCATCACTGCAGTCCATAATAGCCAAAAATTGGAAATCACCTATAGAGAAGGCATTAAATAAAACTACCATCTATCCGGACAGTAGGATGTAATGCAGCCCTTGTGGGGCGGGGAGAGAAGTGAAATAGCACCACGTACTTTGACAGGGAAATATCTTTTACATACTCTAAGCAAAGAGAGCAATTTGGGGAAAGGAATGTGCAGCATGACCCCGTTTTTTAAAATCTGGAAGGATTCAAAATAAAACTGTTAACTCTGATCCCTTCTGCTTAAATGGAGTATTTTTACTCTAGACTTAGACTTTTTGTGATATGTATTTTTTAAATTCAGCATGGATTACTTTTGAAATAAAAAAAAAAATACAAATCTGGAAGGGGAAAAAAAAGAAATGAAGATATAGCTCCTTGCCAGAAGGAATTTACAATCTGGGTGACGAACCAGGATTCAGCCAGCCCTGGGATGGCTTAACATGAAAAAGCAAATAATAAAATAACAAAATACGATCTGCTTGTATGAATTCTATGGGGTGCAGAATAAAGAAGTCCATCTGAGTTGGGTGGGGCTAATCAGAGCTGAGTTCCTCAAGAAGAATGGGCCAGGATATAAAGTATATTTAGAAAATGGTCACTACTTATTATTTTCAAGATGCCAGACTCTATGTCAAGTATTTTACATGGATATTTTCATGTATTCATAGTAACTCTATGACACAGATATTGTCCCCATTTTACAGATGGGAAAATTGAGGCTGAGATGGCTAATTAACTCTTCTAAAGCTGAACAGCTAATAACTCAAGAGGGGTTTCAATATGGGTCTGTGTCATCCCAATTTCTGGGTTCCAGCCACTTGACCACACTGCCTAATCATAATGATCCAAGGGCAAAGAATGGCCCTTGGCTGCTTCTTCTCAGACGAATAAACAGTGTAACGAGCCCAAATCCAAAATGTGGCAGTAAATGCCCATGAGAAAAGTTGGCATCACCCCCTCACCTTTGGCTGAACACTTCTCAAGGCCATGGTCCTTGGAGGGTACTTTGTAAGAAAACGAAGGCAAAAATCTAGCCCATCATTGTCCCTGACAAGGCGCTTCCAGTGTGATGGACGTGAAGAACAAGCAAAAAACATATGCCATACGGACATAGGGGGAAAGTGAAATGTATGCCCTTCCTAATGCTACATTTGCTCTGTTGAATGGCCTGTTAGCTGCCATGGTGCAACACCACACCCCAAACTCATCTCTGTATTCCCATAGCTTGTCCTCATGCCTAGCACTTAGCAGGAGCTTAGTGTTTGTGGGACGGATGAATGAATAAACACATGAATGAACATATAAGAATTTAAATAACTATGACTACCATATACTAGTCGCTTGATCCAAAACAATGGGACCAACAACAGTACCTTCCTCACTGGTACATTCCAATTATAAAAATTAAATAAGCTAGTGGTGTGAAGAGTTAGCACAGGACCTGCAGAGCACACACACAAGATAAATGTTGGCTATGATGAATCATAGCTATTAGCATTATTGATATTCGTGCAACCTTTAAAAGAGCCAGTTTCTCAGGTTGCGTGCTCATTAATCCATTTGCCTATTTCACAACCACCTTCAACAGGGTTGGCACCAAATGAAGTTACAAGTTGGTCCTCAACAAACATGCTTTCCTGCTCTAGATCCTGTCCATGGTTTTGCCACGTTGGCCAGGATGGTCTCGAACTCCTGGTCTCAAGCTATCCTCCCGCCTTGGCCTCCCAAAGTGCTGGGATTACAGACGTGAACCACCATGTCTGGCCCTCTCCAAAATTTATTCCCCAGTGTCCCATTTTGTCAAGGCCAGTTTCCTATGTTCTTCAGACTCAGTGACAGAAATAAGCCCATCCCTGTGGACAGAGACAACTCCCCGCATCAGGGGATAACTAGGTGTTCATATACCATAGTTGCATTTCAGCTGGGGCCTTCTGTACAGAGTCTTAATCCAAAAGAGTAGCTCCAATGGTGAAACCCCAAACTAATGGTGTGAATCTTGTCACAAAACAGGCCACAAGATAGTGCCCTCCCTTATCTCACCTAGACCAAACCTAGAAAGTATCCCACTGCCACATTTCCCCCTGTCCTGAAAAGAGGTCAGTACTTACACTTGGTGCTTACATCCAGGTATGGATAACCCTCTTTCTAAGTTGAATTCCTGACTGACTGAGTCCTGCACCAAGAGCCCAGCCACTGACCCCCCAGTAGCCACCACTGAGTTACTGCGCAGAGAATTAGGAGTCAGGCTCCTATATTTCTTCTTCTTGATTATTTGAGATTTGAAACAGGCCAAATCTCAAATAATCAAGAAAGTGAAATGCTACAGAGAGGAAATGCAAGAGCAATCCAAAATCAAAGATGGGAATCCATGTGGCATCTGTGCCAACCACCTCAGGGATTTTCAGCTACTCTCTGGGTCTTGGTGTCTCCACTTGCAAACTGGTTGGACTTGGCAGTTGCTAAGATCCCTCCCATTCAGATATGCTCTAAGAGTGTTGACTCTTCTTTTAACAAATAAATTCAGTGATGATCCCACAGACCAGGCCCTCGGGAAGCTCAGTCTGAGAAGTCAGGAATACAAAATATGCCACAAGCCAGGTGGCAGGGACAGAGACACGGTTAGAAGGTACAAAATGTTCTAGAAAGTATTCCATTTTCTTAAGATATTTAAATTTGTATATACAAGAGGAAAAATCTGAAAGTATAGACACTAAAATATGGTATTTTGGCACTGCAGAGTTATATGTGCTTTTAAAATAGTTTTTCTTTTTGCATTTTTATATTTTCTTATCTCTACACAGATTATTAATTGCATCTTCTTTTTTTAAAAAAAAAAGACACACTTTTATTCAAATAGAATTTAGTTTAAATCCCAGATATATTACATGCATGCTGTGTGACCTGGGGCAAGTCATTTAACCTCTCTAAGTTTCAGCTGACTTATATTTAAAATGGAAATTGTTTTGAATATTGCCATAAAATGTTTTGGGATCTCAAATTCAGAGGGGTGAGTTAATAATGTTTCTTATTCGTAACATCTCATCATCATGAGTCTATGCCAGGCCTGTCTCATTATATTGATTTATTTCCTTTTATTCCCATACCCATTTCCCTCTGCTTCCACCCCTAGGCATTCTGTCTTTAATATGTTTTTGTTAATTTGAGTGTGTTTTTGCAAAATGCATGTGGTTGTTTGGTGAGCTACTTAAATAGTATTATGTCATAAACCTCATTTTATTTCCTACTTTTTTCACAAAGAACCATGTATTTCAGATCTTTCCATGTGGTCATGTGGACATGTCACCCCGGGCCTCTAAATGCTGCATAATATCTAAGAATGCATCTACCCCATTCTACTTTTCCCAGGGAGGGACATCCAGGTTGTCTCCCACCTTCTGTCCCTACAAACAATATTGCCATGAGCCCCCTCATATATGAACCCTTATGGACTTGTGTGAAAATTCATTGAGATCTGTGACCTGGAGCAAAATGGCTGGGTCACAAGATGTATGTATAGTTAATTAGACCAAGTGCTACCAGAGTCATCTCCAGGATGTGTGTACAGCCTGTGCCCCCACCAGCCACGCACAAAGCTCCTTGATTCCCCACACCCCACAACCCTGTGTGAACTTGGAAACATCTAGCTTCCTAATTTTTGCCAGCCTATCAGATACGTTCCTTTGTGGTTTTCATTTTCGTTGTTGTTTTTTTAGAGACAGGGTCTTGCTCTGACACCCAGGCTGGAGCGCAGTGCCACGATCATAGTTCACTGCAGCCTTGAACTCTTGCGCTCAAGCAATCCTCCTGCCTCAGCCTCCCAAGTAGCTAGGACTACAGGCACGCACCAACACGCCTGGTTAATGCTTAATTCTTTTGTAGAGACGGGATCCCCCTGTGCTGCCCAGGCAGAGCTCAAACCCTTGGGCTCAAGTGATCCTCCTGCCTTGGTCTCCCAAAGTGCTGGGATTACAGGCATGAGTCACTGCACTCAGCCTCTTTGCGGTTTTTATTTTATTTGACTGCCTAATATTTTGATTATCTTTTCATATGTTCATTAGCCCTTGAGTTTCCTATTTTGTAAATTTCCTGCTAATTTCCATTGCCCAAAAAGTGTTTCTACTGGGAACACTTTTTGTTGCTGATTTGTAAGAGTTCCTTGCATATTCTAAATATCAATCGCTTGATTGTTTTGGACATTGTAAATATCTTCCCAGATTCTTGCCTCATGATTCGTCCTTTTGAAGTACTGTTTTTCTCCACCCCTAGATCAAAAAAATAGTCTTTTATGTTGTCCTCTTTTACCTTTAAAACTTTACCTTTCACATTTAGGTCTTTAATACACCTTCTACTTTCCACGGAAATAAGTCGGCATCTACTTCATGACGTTTTGTGAAGGATAAACTAATATCGCGAAAGCACCTAGCACAGTGCCTGACCCAAAAGCGATGTGCAATTGTGGGCGATTATTGTTACCACTTTGATAGAAGGTGCCAAGTGCTACGAGAAGAAATTATAGGAGCTTAGATGCTGTTCAACTAGATCAAGAAAGGTTTCATGGACAAAGGCGAAGTTATTGAGGCTGGCCCTAAAAATGAGTGTAGGATTCATTCATTTTGAATGGAAAGGGAAGTATTCCAGGCCGAGGAACTGGCTCGGGGAAAGGCCTGGCGGCAGAAACGCTCCGGGTTGACAATGTTGAGGAGCATATTGGGACGAGAGCTTGACTACTCACAAATTGCTGTCTTTCTGCCCGTGCCTACCCCCCTCCCCACTGCAGGCTCCTTGTTCTCCACCCTGAAGCCCCCCGACGCCGTGTTCAAGGTGGTGTTCTGGCTGGGCTACTTCAACAGCTGCCTCAACCCCATCATCTACCCATGCTCCAGCAAGGAGTTCAAGCGCGCTTTCGTGCGCATCCTCGGGTGCCAGTGCCGCGGCCGCCGACGCCG
>NW_012108363.1:3577662-3588650 GCF_000951045.1 Mandrillus leucophaeus | reverse complement strand
AAGGGGAACCGGGGGGGGAGGGCCGGGGAGAGGGGCAGCTGCTTTTCTGGCAGGGGCATGGGTGCCAGGTACCACGCGGAGAGCCGGGCCGAGCATGCTGAGAGCCTGGGGGACCCGACGCCGCCGGGATTTACCTCTCTCTCTCCCTCTGTGTATATATAAACGAGTCCCTCTCTACTTGTATTTAACCGTGGGTGCAAGTGAGTGTGTCTGTGCGGTGTGCGTGTGTTCCGCATGTGTGTGCGCGTGGGGCCGCCCTGTGGGGGCGGAGCGAGTGTGCGCCCAGGAGGCAGCCGGGGGCGTTGTGTGTGTCGTGACTTCGTACCTCTCAAGCCCCTCCTTGTACTTCACTGAAGGATGGCACTTTGGTGGGGTTGGAAACAAAGTCGACATTAAAGGTCATTTCTCCTGTGCGGCTTTGAGTGGTTTGTGGACGAGCGGCAGGCCGAGCCTTGCGTTTCCTCTTCCTTCCGCTTCGGATTTGATCCCGTCCTAGGTCTTAAGCTCCTTCTTCGCTTTCCTTTCCCCTGCCCTTCAGTCTCCACCCCAGAAGAGCCACTCTCACCACGTCCTGAGGACAATTAGTGCTGGCTCCCCTAGGTCCCATTTATGCCTTTGCGGTTACTGACCTAAGGGGCTGCACCAATCTGGCCCTGTGGCTGAACGTGACGCCCTGGACTTGCCTAATAAATCCTGCTTACCCGCTTTTGACCCTTAGCAGAATCTGAATCCTCCTGCGGCTCCCTCCTGCTGTGACCAACACTGAGCAATGTCTGGCTTGGTCCTAATCCCTAGAACCCCAACCCTAGCTGGGGTTCCCGGGCCAGTCCCCTAAATGGGCCTATTTCCTGAGAGAGGATAAAGCCCAGGCAGAGAGAGGGGCTGGTTCCCTTCCCCTTCCCTTTGCATCCCCAGGCCAACACTCCACTGATTGTTTGCCTGTGCCCACAGAACTTGAAAAGATATCCAAACTGCAGACATTTCTGGATAAGGTGTGGATCCTTGGGGCCCAGCAGCACACAGGAGCACAAGAACCCTCCCAAGCTCTGCTGACTTGTGACCCTGCCTGGAAAAAAAGCACTGAGGAAGGTCACACAGAAAGGTGGAGCATTCTTTGGAGTCAATAACTTGGGTTCCAGTCTCAGTCCTACTACTGATTTATTGTATGAAGAGCAGAGTTACATCCCCTCTCTGGATCTTGGTTCCCCATCTGTGTAATGGTGGGGTTGATTCTAAGGTCTTTGCTGCCTCTGAAAGCCCCCAGTTTGAAAACAGAATAAAGGACAGTGAGTAAAATATGAAACATTTTTCTTCAGAGATTCAGAAAAGCCTAGGAGGAACGCTCTTCCCACATCCCATCCCTTTTTCTCTTTCTACTTTGCTTTTCTGAGTTGAGTTTCATAATTTTGCAAATGGCAAGAACCTCTTCCAATAATATTAGCACATCGACCATTCATTCTGTAGGTGATTGAGAGAGAAAATACTTAAAGCGGAAAGAGCCAGTGATTGATGTAGTTGAAAAGTGTAGGGGTGTCAGGTATGTCTGGATACAGGGGCACAAACAAGATTGTCAAGTTACTCACAGTCTCTTTCTCCTTCCTGTAGCTTCCATCTTTTAGTTCTGCTTATCTTTGTATATTGCCCTAGTTTCCTTATTGAAAATGCCTTCCTCACGACATTCTTACAACTTGATACCCCCAAAAGGAGAAACAAGATTGCCCAGCAGTTCTGTCAAAAAATGAAAAAGAAAATCGGCTGAGCGCAGCGGCTCACACCTGTAATCGCAGCACTTTGGGAGGCCAAGACAGGTGGATCACTTGAGGTCAGGAGTTCAAGAACAGCCTGGCCAACATGGTGAAACTCCAATTCTACTAAAAATACAAAAAATTAGCTAGGTGTGGTGGTGGGCACCTGTAATCCCAGCTATTCGGGAGGCTGAGGCAGGAGAATCGCTTGAACTCAGGAGGCGGAGGTTGCAGTGGGCCAAAATCACACCATCGCACTCCAACCTGGGTGACAAGAGCAAGACTCCGTCAGGAAAAAAAAAAAAAAAAAAAAATCCTAGGAAGCCAGAGATTCTGTATCACAAACCCCCTTAAGACTTTGATGAAGGCTATAGACTCTCTTTCCATAAAAACGCACATACCAAAAAAATTACATTTTCATTCAATTTTAGATGCCATACCCCTGTGTAAGATCTCACTATCCTCGGTTTATATGCTCTGAACTGTATTTTAGTAATTATCTAGGCCAACTCTCTCAATTTTACACATGGGAAGACCGAGGTAAATAACTTTACTGGGTCACACCAAAGCTGTAGAACCCAGGTCTTCTGCCTCTTTGTCTAGTACCTTTTACATTCCCCTGTGCTACCATCCTGTAGTTAAGTACATCCTCCAACAGAGAGCAGTCCTTTTCTTGCCCAAATAGAGAAAAGGGGGCCCTAGGAAAAGAAAAACCCCAACTCCATTCCCAGAGAAGAAGGAATCATCTGGGGCAGTTCTGAAAACGTTTTGTTAGGAACACAAATCTTCTAACAAATCTTACACAGAAATCTGATATAAGATCAGCTCATAGTGGAGTGGAGAGAAGAAGACAGAGCCTCCTCAGCCTCCTCCTCTTCCTGAGACCCTTGCTCTGGCCTGCCCCATTCACCCTGGAGTTCCACAGAATGATGTTTAAAAATCACTGGTCTAGTGCAAGTAAATGGGATTTGGAGTCAATAGGGCCTGGGTTCAAGTCTTGGCTCTGCATGACCTTGGGCAGTTCATCTTGCCTCTTCTGGTCTAGCAAATGGACACGATCATCACAGCCCACCAGGACACACAAAGGATTCAACGAGATCATTGAAGTATAAACACCGAAATGCAAATCACTGGGCAGATGCAAGTTATAATTTGGACCTTGGATATCTGAAGCCACAAGGCACTAAAGGCATTTCCTGAGCTGCTCAGTTCTGATGATCTCATTCATTACTGGTGTTTGGAGGTCACCCAGGCAGCAGAGAGAGGCAGTAGCAGCCTCCTGTTTCTTTCCAGAAGGAAGACTGGCCAAGCAGTGGCTTACATGCCCCAGAGGGTGCTAGGGTCCAGATCTGCCCCTCGCCAGAGTCTACATTTTGCTGGCCTTTCCAAGTCACCTCGTTGTATCCAGGAGGACCCAGAGTTCATCAAGAATCCCTCAGACAGACAGGTCCTCTCTGTTCTGATCTCCCAACAGGCAGCAAAGCAGCCCTACTTTTTCCTCTCCAGCCACCCAGACTGCTGGGCCATTGTCACCATTGAAGGATGCACAGGAATAAATCTGCCAACCCCAGTCAAGAGGCCAGTGGCTTGGCAAGTGGAATACTAGTTAATTTTCCAGACTTGGACTCAAATTCCACCTCTGCCAGTAGTAGCTGTGTGACATTGGGCAGCTTACATCATGGGTCTAAACCTCCATTTCCTTAACTATAAAATAGAGATAATAATACTAACTACTTCACAGGGACATCAGAAGGATCAAATGAGATCATGAGGCTAAAACAGTTGACACCATGCCAGGCACTCAGTGAGCATCCCATGAACAGTAGTTATTAACGGAGGTAGTCATTCTTCAATTATTTACTGGGATATATGAAATTTGGAAAATCTGAATATAGAGACAAAACAATTCAGGTTTCTTGGGTCAGATTCCAGGTTTTAGGACTTAGGGTCCACCCTGAAGAAGAAAGACGTAAGTTTATCACAGAGTAAAAGAATTTTGTTGGTCAGGCGCGGTGGCTCACACCTGTAATCCCAGCACTTCGGGAGGCTGAGGTAGGCGGATCATTTGAGGCCAGCAGTTTGAGACCAGCCTGGCCAACATGTGAAACCCTGTCTCTACTAAAAACATAAAAATTAGCCAGGCGTAGTGCATGCACCTGTAATCCCAGCTACTCAGGAGGTTAAGGCAGGAGAATCGCTTGAACCTGGGAATCAGAGATTGCAGTGAGCCGAGATAACTCCCAGAGTGAGTTATCTCACTGTCTCAAAAAAAAAAAAAAAAAATTGTCCTACAGCATGAAGACGCGTTACTCAAAAAGGTAATCAGTCCAAACTAAAATTAAAAATAACTTTAAACATTTAATAAAAGTTATAGGACATTCCAGGTGACAAAACCAAAATGGGTAAGGGAAGCATACATGTGTTAGGATTAGCATATCCTGTGACAGAAGAGGTGGAGGAGGGGACCAGGACAGTGGCCCCAAGCATGCACCTGAATTCAAGGCCCAGCTCTCCTACCCAAGTGAAGCACTTACCCTCTTGAGAGCAACCACTCTGCCTGTAAACTGGGGATGCAGATAGCACCTACTTCACAAGGTTGCGATGAACAATAAATGAGACAAAATATGAAAGAGCTTGGCACAGAGTAGGCACTATTTTTATTAACTATGGGGGACCTTGTATATCCTCCGTTCCAGCAGTTCTCAACTTTTCCTGGATCAGCATTTCCTTTAAGAATCTAATAAAAGCTAAAGAAAAATGAACACAGGAGGCTCAAACTTCACCTATTATCCCTGCCCTGCTAAATCTCCCAAAGGACACATGGAACCCAGGTTATAAACTTCTTAACAAATATGCTTCCTCAATATACAGAAGAAGCCAAAGAGAACATACAAGAGTGAGAAATCTGGCCCTGTGTTAGACACGTGAACACAATACGGAGGGAGACCAAGACCCAGGGTCAGGGAACTCAGCCTGGGTGAGAGGCAGCAGGTCAGCAAGCAATCCCATTCAAGTGCATCACAGATAGAAAGTGGTCCACTACTGTTCTCACTTGGTGAGACCCCAGTGTCAGGCTCCATCTCCCATTGGAGGGATGGCAGTGATGGTAAAGTGTTCCAGGTTCTTGCAAGGAGGTTGCCCCCCAAGGTTGGTTGGATTTGGAAGAATTTGCATCCTTCCACAGTTTTGCCAGCTTATACTTGGACCTGCCTTTTGAAAGTTAAGAGCCAAGAATTTGACACTTTTTTCTTTAGCTTCCCCTTGACAGCCGTTCCCTTGGGCAATGAGTGGCTGACATGAAGCTGACTTGGCTGGAGTCAGAGGTTTAGTGTCCAAGATAATTCACTGAAGTGTGGGCATTGGGGTGAGGAGGGGGCACACAGACATGACCTGCCCTTATTCCCTCTCTGATCTTCTTTCCTACCATCCCTGTTTGCTACTCTTCAAATGATAGGAGCATGGGGAGCCTCACGACTCCCAGCTCAGGGACTTTGCACTTGTTGTCCCCTCTGCCTGGAGCCCCTCCTTTCCATGTGGCCTCCTCCTTGACCTCCTTCCCCTCTTTGCTCAAATGTCACCTTCTCAGTGATCATCTAATTTCTCCTACCGTCCAATTTAAAAGTGACTTCCCTGTTACCAATACTGTCCAGCAATCCCTATTGCCCTTTCCCGCTTTATTTTTCTCCATAGTACTTATCACTGCCTGACATATATTTTTCAAACTTATTTACATGTGTACTGTCTGTTTCCCCACACACACACACTAGAAGTGTATATTCCATGAGGGTGGGGATATTTGTCTGTTTTGCTCACTGTTGTTTCTCAGCACTTCACGTAGTACCTGACACATTTTAGGTGCTCACTAAATATTCTTGAATGAAGAAATGTGTATTACCCTGCCATGACTGTGAAAATGCTATAGTAGCAGAACAGAGTGCTGTGGGAAGCACATGGCATTGGGTCCTACCTCTAAATTGATGGAGCAGTTCTGGTCAGGGAGGGCTTCCTGTAAGAAGTGGCATCTGACAAATGTCATCTGGGACTCACTGCCCAGCAACCCTGGTGTTTCCATAGTCAGTGCTCTCCCTTGTGCCCCTAAGTGGGGATGGAGTCTGAAGGCCTACGGTCTGATTCTGGCTCAGCCCCTACCTAACTCCCTGGCCCTTTCTAAGGCTCTGTCTCTTATCTGTACTAAGCCACAGACAATAGCTAAGCTCTGCAGATCTGTCACTTCAGCTTTTGTTCTCCCCTCCTCATTGCACAATCCTCAGATAAGCTATTTTTGGAGACAACTTCATTGGGATTAGTAAGACAAACAGCTTTGGCCCTTGCTGATGGCCTTATTCAGAGAAATAGCATCTTCACAAGAGATTTACAAAACTGCTTGGGAGCAGAGGAAAATGCTAAAACCTAGTGAATGCTCTCAAATATTGTGTCAGCCACTACTGTCAGAGGCATGCTATGTCCTCACCAAACACCATCTGAAACCCAGCCAACCACTGACACCTGTGCAGTACTTCATTCGCTCATTTGTTTTTTCATTCATTCATTCTGCAAACTATTCTTAAACATCTACACAAAGCTTGGAGCCAAGAACTTGAGCAAAACCTGTCTTTGCTCTCATGAAAATTTCATTGTGAAAGGGGAGATTGCACAGTCATTCAAAATGGCCAGGTGTAGTGGCTCACAACTGTAATCTCAGCACTTTGGGAGGCTGAGGCAAGAGGATTGCTTGAGGCCAGTACTTCCAGACCAGCCTGGGCAACACAGCAAGACCCTATCTCTACCAAAAAAAATTAATTTAGAAAGACCTTACATACAAGGTAGAAAGACGTTTGTGTAACACACGAGTTAAGTATTAGAACCATAGAATCAGCTAGAACTGGATGCAATACTGATTTTCCCATTTATTAGTTGTGTCTCCTTGGGCATGTCACCTATCCTCTGAGAGGGTCAGTTTTCTTATTCTGTAAAATGAGAATAATACCTGTCTTAAAAGGTTGTCATGAAGATCAGTTACACTTCGGATGTAGCATGTTTAGTGCAATACCTGGCACATGGTATTTGTTCAGTAAGTGAAAGTTATTAAGAGCCATTGTAGGCATACCAGTAAGGGGCTTTGGGAATCCAAGGGTTCATGTCCACTTGCACAGAATAAGAAAGGCTTCATGGAACTTTTGAAATGGGTCTAAAAGATGTGGCCGGCTGGGCGTGGTGACTCTCGCCTGTAATCCCAGCACTGTGGAGACCATGGAGGGCGGATCACCCAAGGTCAGGAGTTCAAGATCAGACTGGCCAACATGGTGAAACCCCATCTCTACTAAAAATACAAAAATTAGCTAGGCATGGTGGTGCATACCTGTAAACTCAGCTACTCTGGAGGCTGAGGCAGGAGAGTCTCTTGAACCTGGGAGAAGAAGGTTGCAGTGAGCCAAGATCTTGCCACTATATTCCAGCCTGGGCAACAGAGCAAGACTCCGTTAAAAAAAAAAAAAGATGTGGCCAAGTAGAGAGGGCAAGAAGGAGAGCAGAGGAGACAAAGCATGATGAGGAAGACAAGATGGGGCTGGGAAAGGAAGCTAGAGGCAGATCAAGGCAGCAGAAGGAGCCCCACCAATGTAAGCGGACCATCGTGTGAGGAGAGCCTCAGATTTGCCATAGAAGAAGGAAAGTCGTGTTTCACAGGGACCACCAGGCAGCAAAAGAGAGAGAAAGGTGGAGGGAGGGACTTCAGGTTGGAAGGGTGGTTAGGGAGCCCTGACAACCTGCCAGCAATGAGGATTCAAGAAGGGAGTTTCAAGGTGAGATCTGTGAAAGGTGACTGGGTGGATGGCCACAGAACTGGCCCAAGAGGTTCCATATCCATAGAGTTGCCTCATTATGGTTTTCCTGTGACAGGCTAAACAGGTACAGTAATCTCCACCTGAAAGAGGAGGAAAATGACACTCTAAAAGATTTCTTTCTTCGGTCACATAGCTAGTGTGAGGGAGAGCCAGAACAAGACTCCACACTGCCTGGCCCCAACTGAGACATTTTTTCTCTTTCTAGATCTTTCTATGTGACAGATGGGTTTCAACCCCAGATTATGATGCCCAAAACATAGCTCAGACGAGTAGTAGTACAGCCTGGTCTTTAGGACTTGGGCTTGAGGTCAGAAAGAACTGCATTCAAATCCTGGTTCTGCTACTTGCCAGCTGTGTGGCCCTAGACAAGTGATTTAACTTCTCTCAGCCTCCGTTTCCTGATTGGGAAGACTGGCAGAATAACAGAATCTTCTTCACAAAGTTGTTATGAGAAATAAATGAGCCAATGCATGGAACTGAGACGTACTGGGCATATAGGAAATGCTCAACTAATAGCCAACAGTATTAGTGATAGCATTATCCAGTGTGAGGAAACAGAGAAAATGGAGTCTTAGAATTAGCCGTCAGGAAAGCGCAAACCTCTCTGAGCCAGGGGTAAGAGGTATTAGAGGACTCTCTCTTGAGACGCTTCAACTCTCCTGAGATAAGTACTATTTTGGGAGACCTCACAGTAAAAGAAAACAAATTATAAATCCAAATCATCTGAGCAGGGGCAGATGCTAACTGGGGCTGATGAGCAAACGTTGAGGGCAAAACTAGGTCCAGGAGCTGGACTCATGTAGAGACTTCTAGGCCAGGGGCTCTCAAACTTTCCAACTGCAACCCACAGGATGAAATACATTTTACATTACCACCCAGTATGCATAGAGATATAGCTATGCAGATATAAATACAGACAGATCCCGATTTCTCAATCCCAGCACTATTGAAATTTTGATTTGGATAATTACTTGTTGGGCAGCGGGCAGGCACTGTCCTGCAAATTGCTGAATGTTTAGCAGCATCTCTGGTCTCTACCTACTAGAAGCTAGCAGCATCTCCCACCACCAGCTCTGACAATCAAAATTGTCTCCAGTCAAATGCCTCCCGGGGGGGTAAAATAGCTCCCAAATGAAAACCACTGATGGATAGAGATGTAAGAAACAAAAGTTTCATGAAGGTTACCCATATTTACAAAATGTACTCTAATAGTTCCCATTTTGTATTATTAGATGTCACTTTTTTAAAAGTGCTAATTTGAGGATGGGCACGGTGACTCACGCCTGTAATCCCAGAAGTTTGGGAGGCTGAGGTGGGTGGATCACTTGAGGCCAGGACTTTGAGATCAGACTGGCCAACATGGTGAAACCCTGTCTCTACAAAAAATAATAATAACAATAATAATAATAAAAATAATAATAGTGCTAATTGTGATCCACTAACTCGATTTTACACCGTAAGAACAATACTTTGAGGGGCACTATTTCAGGTGAAGGTTTCTACTTATCCCAGGCCCTGAAGAACTCAGTTGTAACTGTTTTCCAATGTCCCCCATCATTCCCAGAGGAGACTCCCTGTTGGGAATTGGGAAGATGTTTGGGCTGGGAAAGATACTTATCCTCTTAGGGCCTCTGTCTCATCCTCTGCAAAATGGGGATCAAATGTCTATTTCAAAGGCTTGGGTGGACATTAATGAGATAATTCTTAAAGTAAGCACTACCTCTAATTGAGCCATCACTATGTGATAGGCACTGTCCTAAGGGCTTTACACAGATTTACTCATTTAGTTCTCACTTTGTTTCTATAAACAAGGTGTTATGGTTGTTAACATTACTGTACAGATGAGGAAAGTGAAGTTCTAAGAAGCCAAGTAACTTGTCCAATGTTGGATACTTAGAAAGGTCTGGTGGTTTTAAAATAGTTCTGCAGATTCTTTGGCACTCCTCTCATTTAGAGGTGAAGCCTAATCACCCATCTCTTGCATGCAATGCAGCAGAAGTGACCTGTGGGACTTCCAAAGTCATATAAGGTGATTCTGTTTCCACCCATCTTTCCCTCTTGGAATGCTCACCCTTGGAACCCATCTATCATTCTATGAGAAAGTTCAAGCCACATGGAGAGGCCACATGGAGATGTTCCTACCGGCTAAGGTTCCGGCCAGCAGTCAGCCTCAACTGCCAGACACATAAATAACTCCTAAGTGCAAATCAACTAGCTGAGCCTAGCCAATCCCCATAATGGTGATGAAAGTAACAATAATAAGTGATTGGGCACCTAACAGGTGCCCTAGAAATATCCGTTCTGTCTTGACAGAGCTAATGAAATGATGGGAAAGATTTGAGGTCTGGTATCTTCTGGTCTTGACTTGCAAAGGAGTCAGAGGGCATAAAGTCAGGAAGAGATGTGCTTGGTTGTTTGACTTATTTTCCCATCCAATTAGGTAGGCAGCTTTGTGTCTTGGGGACCTCCAAAGCTTAATATCAACAACCCAGAACATTGGGACTAAAACCACAATGTTAGAACAACACATCAATGAGATAGGCATTATTACTGTCTCGTTTTTAGGCTTAGAAAAGTTAAGGTAATTAGTCCAAGATAACATGGCTTCTAGGTGGCAGAGCCAGGATTTGAGTCTTGCAGCCAACCAACCTTGGTCTGCACACCCCCAGCCTGGACAATCCTCCTTTGTTCCTGGGAGGAAGCTCCTCTCACCCTCCTGCTTCTCCAAGCTCCCACCTACCTCTGCCCTCTTTCTGGTCTCTAGCTTTTAGAAAACAAAAGCCAGGAAAACTTGTAAGTTTCTTCTGCTTCCTTCCCTCCCCCACACCTCACCTGAAGGAGGGAGGTACGAAGCCTGCTACTTGATTGAATCTGGGGAAAGGATGGGTGGGGGCAGAAATATGAATGAATATCACAAATTATTATCCAGTCACTCACTACCTAAATGTCTCATCAGTCCCTATCCGAAGGCAGTTACTAAGATACTCTGCGCGTGTGCGCACACACATGCAGGACGCGGCTCTGACTCAATCTGATGTGGATGACGTTCAGTTAATCCTGCTCAAGGCCAGTCCTCAAAAGCTTATGTAGTGCAGGGATTGATGAGGAAGCACCTGCTGCAGAATTCAGGGTTGAAAGTAACCACCTTCTTTCCCCTTCAGCCTGACCCCAGGATGAGCCTGAAGGTTTCTCATGAAGGGGTTCCAAAGGCAGAGGCTGGTAGCTTCCCCATCAGGGCAGAGTGAGCAGGACTTCCTTATCCCAGCCAGATCCCTCTGCTGCTTCAGAAAGCCCCAAGGGCTGGCCAGTCCAGAGCTGTGATCTGTCCAAGAGAATACCCTGGACAAGGCTTTCCTCTCCACCATCCCCGACCCTCACCTGGAAAACACCTGCAGAGAGA
>NW_012108363.1:3569257-3577612 GCF_000951045.1 Mandrillus leucophaeus | reverse complement strand
ATACTTAGAAAGGTCTGGTGGTTTTAAAATAGTTCTGCAGATTCTTTGGCACTCCTCTCATTTAGAGGTGAAGCCTAATCACCCATCTCTTGCATGCAATGCAGCAGAAGTGACCTGTGGGACTTCCAAAGTCATATAAGGTGATTCTGTTTCCACCCATCTTTCCCTCTTGGAATGCTCACCCTTGGAACCCATCTATCATTCTATGAGAAAGTTCAAGCCACATGGAGAGGCCACATGGAGATGTTCCTACCGGCTAAGGTTCCGGCCAGCAGTCAGCCTCAACTGCCAGACACATAAATAACTCCTAAGTGCAAATCAACTAGCTGAGCCTAGCCAATCCCCATAATGGTGATGAAAGTAACAATAATAAGTGATTGGGCACCTAACAGGTGCCCTAGAAATATCCGTTCTGTCTTGACAGAGCTAATGAAATGATGGGAAAGATTTGAGGTCTGGTATCTTCTGGTCTTGACTTGCAAAGGAGTCAGAGGGCATAAAGTCAGGAAGAGATGTGCTTGGTTGTTTGACTTATTTTCCCATCCAATTAGGTAGGCAGCTTTGTGTCTTGGGGACCTCCAAAGCTTAATATCAACAACCCAGAACATTGGGACTAAAACCACAATGTTAGAACAACACATCAATGAGATAGGCATTATTACTGTCTCGTTTTTAGGCTTAGAAAAGTTAAGGTAATTAGTCCAAGATAACATGGCTTCTAGGTGGCAGAGCCAGGATTTGAGTCTTGCAGCCAACCAACCTTGGTCTGCACACCCCCAGCCTGGACAATCCTCCTTTGTTCCTGGGAGGAAGCTCCTCTCACCCTCCTGCTTCTCCAAGCTCCCACCTACCTCTGCCCTCTTTCTGGTCTCTAGCTTTTAGAAAACAAAAGCCAGGAAAACTTGTAAGTTTCTTCTGCTTCCTTCCCTCCCCCACACCTCACCTGAAGGAGGGAGGTACGAAGCCTGCTACTTGATTGAATCTGGGGAAAGGATGGGTGGGGGCAGAAATATGAATGAATATCACAAATTATTATCCAGTCACTCACTACCTAAATGTCTCATCAGTCCCTATCCGAAGGCAGTTACTAAGATACTCTGCGCGTGTGCGCACACACATGCAGGACGCGGCTCTGACTCAATCTGATGTGGATGACGTTCAGTTAATCCTGCTCAAGGCCAGTCCTCAAAAGCTTATGTAGTGCAGGGATTGATGAGGAAGCACCTGCTGCAGAATTCAGGGTTGAAAGTAACCACCTTCTTTCCCCTTCAGCCTGACCCCAGGATGAACCTGAAGGTTTCTCATGAAGGGGTTCCAAAGGCAGAGGCTGGTAGCTTCCCCATCAGGGCAGAGTGAGCAGGACTTCCTTATCCCAGCCAGATCCCTCTGCTGCTTCAGAAAGCCCCAAGGGCTGGCCAGTCCAGAGCTGTGATCTGTCCAAGAGAATACCCTGGACAAGGCTTTCCTCTCCACCATCCCCGACCCTCACCTGGAAAACACCTGCAGAGAGATGTCAGAGAGCACCCGATGCCTTCTGTTAGGATTCTCCCCCATTACAAGCCTTAAACCCCATGTGTTCTGGCACCACACTCTCTCACTCTCATTACTGAGGTAACAGAGACAGGTATTCCTTCAACACCCACTAAGCGCATGCCACTGGGGCCTCTTCTCAGCCAGACACGCTTAAGATACAGTGATGAACAAGGATCTTCATCACTGCCTTGGCAGTGGGAATGTGGCAAGGGTGCCAGCCGAACCGAAATTGGGATTTGAAGTTTGATTGTGTCTGCTGCATTAGTGGCTCACAGGTCCTCCCAAACATCTGTTTGCATAAAATGGCATGCACGCGTCACAGGATTCTGCAAGAAGGGGAATTTTGCAGGTGGATCTCTGGGGGCAGAGAGACAAGATATTTTTTTTTTCTAGCATCACTGATCTCTCCTTTTCTTCCTCTGTTGACCTGTGTTGCCTTCCAGCTACCAAACTACCCCAGTATTTCCCCTAACTAAAGCACTCCACATTATTTTCCCTGACTCCACTTTCCCTCCCCGGGTTCTTTCTGCCATCCACTGAAGATGGCTTTCATCCTTACTTCTCCTTGAGAACTCTGCTTGTCAAGGTCATTAAGGATCTTGATGCTGCCAGAGCCAAGGCCTCATCTTCCTACACCTCTCAGCAACATTTGGTGTGACTGATACATGGTTTTCCACTTTTGAGCACTTCTTTCACACTGCTTCCAACCTTGCTGACCACTCCTCAGTGGAGAACCTTCTCCTCTTTCCAATCTCTAAATGTTGAGGTTTCCAGGACTCAGTCCTTAGGCCTTTCTCTTCACTCCCTGGCCACCTCCTCCACTCCTATGACTTTAAGTTTATCCAAAATGGTGACTCCCAAATTATGTCACCAGCTCAGGCTTTTCATAGGCATCTCAAACTTAACATGTCCCAAACTGACCTCTTGTTTCTTTCCCACAATGGCTGCCCCCCATCTCAGGAAATGGACCAGTGTTCATCTGAATGCACAAAATAAAAATCGTAGCTCATTCTTGACTTCTCTCTGACTCTTAAACCCCACATCAAGCATCGGAAGCTACCCAGAATCCATCTGTTTTGCACTACCTCCACTGCCACCACCACCCCATCTTCTCCAGCCTGAACCACTGCAGTTGCCTCCTAACTAAACTCTGGGCTTCCACCTCAGAAAATGGTCAATTTGCCCCTCCTCCCCAGCTACTAGAATGGTCTGTTTGAAAAGTAAATGAGGCTGGACGTGGTAGCTTACGCCTGTAATCCTAGCACTTTGAGAGGCCAAGGTGGGTGGATCACCTGAGGTTAGGAGTTCGAGACCAACCTGGCCAACATGGCGATACCCCATCCCTACTAAAAATACAAAAAAAAAAAAATTAGCCAGGCGAGGTGACGGGTGTCTATAATCCCAGCTACTCGGGAGGCTGAGGCAGGAGAATTGCTTGAACCTGGGGGACGGAGGTTGCACTGAGCCAGATCAGGCCACATCACTCCAGCCTGGGCAAAAGAGCAAAACTCCATCTAAAAAAAAAAAAAAAAAGAAAAAAAAAAGAAAGAAAAGCAAATGAGACTATGCTTCTGCTGGAACCCTCCAATGATTTCCCATCCATAAAATCCACATTTTGCAATGGTCTGCCCCTCTCCCACCTCCTCTTCTGATACTACCCCCTCCCTCACTCCACTCCAGCCACATGGGTCCCCTTAATGAACACACCAGGGACAGAGCCTCTGCTCTTGCTGTTTCCTCTGCCTGTGCTCATTCCAGATATTTACAGGTTTCACACCCTTCAGGACTCAATAAGAGACCCCCTAAAAGAGGCCCTGATTACCCATTCTAAAACAGATCGTCTATCACTCTGTAGCTCTTTAGCTGGTTTTACCTTTTAGTTAGCACGCATTGTGAACTGATCTATTATTTATTTCTTTATGGGCTATCTCCTCCATTGGAATATGAAATCCACCTTGGCAAGTACTTTAGTTACTTTGGTTACTTCTGGATTCCTAGATCAGGGAATAATAACTGGCACACAGCAGGCACTCATTAAATATTTATTGAATGAATGAATGATGTCTTAATATCTGGTCTCTGGCCAGGCCCCAAGTAGTAGCATGCTAAAGCTGACTTGTACCAGCTGAGAGCAGTTTATAAGCATCTCTGTTCAACTTTGCCTTCAGTGACATAATGACAGCTTGAAATATGCTGATGGGAATATGTACACCACAGAAATTGACAAACACTACAAATCAGGGCTCCTTTTTCTTTTCTTTTTTGTAGAGCTATTTACCAGCACACCAAAGGGTCTGGAAAAGGACTGGAAATAATCTTGGAAGAAACTCTTTCCTCAAAGGACTCTGGATCACTGAGAGGCCAAGCAGTGCTGCCTCTGGGCCCTGCTGACAAAGCCTGATCCTGCATTGGAAAGAGGAGCATTCTGCTTGGAACAAGGCACTGTGGGACCTGAAGGGAAGAGAGTTCCATCTAGCCCTCGAGGCTTTGCAGCTTTGGGAGGGCTGGGACACAGCATAGCCCCGAAGGAGGAGGAGAGTTCACAGAAGCACCAGAAGCATCAGCAGCAGTGACTACTCTTTAATGCAACTTGCTGAAAGCAGTTATTAAGAAGGTGGTGGGAAGAAAGGAACCCACAGGGCCCCCAGAAATATCTGGGGAGCCTTTTAAGAGGGCCTGAGTTTGACAGGTGAGGACCAGTAGACAGATTTTCTTTTAAGAGACAATGCTCACCCAGGCTGGTATGCAGTGACACAGTCAGCTCACTGCAGCCTCGAACTCCTGGCTCAAGGGATCCTCCCACCTCAGCCTCCCAAGTAGCTGGGACTACAGGTGCATGCCACCATGCTCTTCTAATCTTTAAAATTTGTAGAGACAGGGCCCCTCTATGTTGCCCAGACAGATCTCAAACTACTGGCCTCAAGTGATACTCTTCCCTGGCCTCCCAAAGCACTGGGATTACAGGTGTAAGCCAGTACACCCAACCTAGACAGAAAATATTGATTATTCACAATCACGTGACCTAATTTGCACCCTCTGACTTGTGAGACTAGAGAGACTCATCTTTGAAAAGAGGTGTGTGCTCTGAGGCCGGTTCTTTTATTTGAACCGACAGCTTTTAGTACCAAGAGCTGGAGCTGTGATAATCAAACTCAGAGAGGAGAATCACTCAGTGAGCTAATTAAAAATACAGACTCACAGTTACCTCCAGCCCCCTCTAACGGATTTAGTAGATGGAAATAAGACCCAGTAATCTGCATTTAAAGAAATGATACAGTTGGTCCATGGACCAGATATTGAGAAGCATTGTACAGACGGTCAATGACTCAGGAGGGCTCAATTTACGATTTATTGGCTTTACGATGGGTTTCTGGAGGCCTAGCCCCATCGTAATTCCAGGAGCATGGGTGCTCCGTCTTACATTGCCCAGATAAGGTCTAGGTTTTACTCCCCGCTCAACGGTGCCTACTGTCTTACGGGGTCCACTTTGCTAAACACCGAGTTGGAAAAGCAGCTTCCTCTCTTTCCCAATCTCTGATGGTGCTGCTTCCAGGTGTAACTTCTACCTGCCCTCTGCCTTAAGGGTCCCTAGAACCCAGGATGACTCCAGAGAAAGTAAGCTTGTCATCGACCAGTCACTTCCCAGGTGGTTAACGTCCACACCCTGGCCCCAGCGGCAGGGGAGCCGGGCCTGCCGGCTAAAGGGTGGTGGTGTAAGAAGCTGGACTAGCCCGGTTCCAGAAACCAAACGGCAGTTGTTATCATGCCTTTTAAATCACGCGTAGAGGTTTCAGTTTCTTCCTCTGCAGGCACGTAAATATTTGCCTTTGGGTTTCTGTGTTTTCTGCCGTTGCCAGGAGCTCCGATCCACCTCCCGCGGCGGGGGCGCCCAGGTGCGCGAGTCTCTGCTCCGGGCTCAGCGGGCCGGCGCCGCGGCGTCTCCAGCAGAGCGCAGCAAAGAAGACGAAGCCTCCCGGGGCCGCTCCTCTCCGCCTGGAACGGGGCATCCTTCCTCCGTACGTGCAGAGACTGGGAAGCAGCTCTTTAGACACTGCAGTGACCCAGCCCGCTCCACGCCCCCTTCCCCTTCCCCTGAGCAGGTGCTTGGCGTGGGGCATGCTCGGCGTTGAGGTGGACCCGCGCGCCACCCGCTGGCCAACGCGCCTAAGCCACGGGAGTGCAAAGAAACCAGGCTGCTTGGCAATTCAGCTGGTGCGGTCCTGCGGCACTTCCCCTACCCCTCCATGGATGCAGCAAGATAGTCTAGAATTCTAGGTTAGGATTGCTTAACCTGGGGTCCATGGCTGGCTTCAGGGAATCTGGGAGCTCTCTAAAATGCTATGAACAATGTAGTATTTTTCTGGAAAAGGGATGCACAATTTTCATGAGTCTAATTTTATATGGTCTGTGGACCAAGTGCCAGGCAATGTGCAAGCCATTGGTGGTAAGTGATGACCAAGCAGATATGTCACTTCTCCTCGTCGACTTTGTAGGCTGAAAAATGCCGCCCCCCTCCCTCGCCCCCCGCCGCCACCCAAAATATCTTTACATCCTAATCCCTGGAACCTGCGAATGTTACCCTTTATGGCAAAGGGTACTTTGCAGATATGATCAAGTTAAGGATCATGAGATGGGGAGATTAGCCTGGATTTCGGCCTGATATCACAAGGGTTCTTATAAGACGAACACAAAAGGAGACAGACAGAAGACAATGTGACAACAGAAGCAGGAGAACAAAGAGACAGACATTTTAAGATGTCACACGACTGACTTTGAAGATGGGGAAACAGGGCCGTGAGCCAAAGGATGTGGGCAGATTCTGAAAGCTTGAAAGGTCAAGGAAACAGCTTCTCCAGACCCAGGAGCCTCCGGAAAGAACCCCACTGCTGACACCTTGACTTTAGCCCAGTAAAACTGACTGTAGACTTCTGACCTCCAGAACTGCAAGAGAATCAATGTGTTTGTTCCTTTATGCCACTACTTTGTAGTGCTTTGTTACAGAAGCTTTAGGAAGCTAATATGCATCTCAGCAGGCGTCAGACCCTAAAAGTGGTAAGAGACCACAGTCCTTTACAGTGCTGAGATTCTCTGTATCACTGATCCTTCCCCTCTCCAGGAGGAGACAACCAAGAGACAGAAAGTCTAACTGACCCTACTGAACTCACCTGTGCCACGGAGGTACAACTACATCTGACAACTACGTCTCCCTTTCCTGGAGAGTTTCAGAATAGTTAGGAAGATAAAATTCAAATTGCATCAGTGGCCGGGCATGGTGGTATATGACTGCAATCCCAATAGTTTAGGAGGCTGAAGTGGGAGGATCACTTGAACCCAGGAATTCAAGACCAGCCTGGACAACATAGCAAGACCCCATCTCTACGAAAAAAAAAATTTAAATTAGCCAGGTTTGGTGATATGCACCTATATTCCTATCTACTCAGGAGACTAAGACAGGAGGATTACTTGAGGCCATACACTGATGGCCAGTTGGGCTGCTTTCTACCTTTTGGCTATTGTGAATAACGCTGCTATGAGGATGGGCATATAAATATCTCTTCCAGACCCTGCTTTCAATTCTTTGGCTATATCCCTAGAAATGGACTTGCTGGATCATAATTTGATTTTTTTAAGGAACCCCAATACTGTTTCCCATAGCGGCTGCACCATTTTACATTCCCACCAACAGTACACAGGGGTTCCAGTTTTCACCACCTCTTCATCAATTTTGTTATTTTTCTAGTGTTTGTTCTATAGTAAGCACTCTAATGGGTGTGAGGTGATATCTCACAGAGATTTTGATTTGCATTTCCCTAATGATTAGTGATGTGGAGCATCTTTTCATGTGCTTATTGGACATTTGCATATTCTCTTTGGAAAAGCATTTATTCAAGTCCTTTGCCCACTTTTTAAATCAACTTATTTGTGTTTGTTGTTGTTGATTTTCAAGTAAGTCTTTTAAGTCAGTTTTTTTTTGGAGGGGGTAGGATATATATAAAATAAAATTCACTATATAAAATGAATTTCACCATTTTTAAGTGTAAGATTTTAAGTGTATGATAGGTTTTGACAAATGTATGCGATCATATAACCAACACCACAATCAAAATACAGAACATTTTCATAACCCCAAAAATTTCTCTCAGGCCCCTGTGCCATCAAACTCCTCTCCCTTCATCAGTCCTGACAACCACTGATCTCCCCTATAGTTTTACCTTTCCCAAATGTCTTATAAATGAAATCATACCCTATGTAGCCTTCTGTATAAAATAATGCCTTTGAGATTCATCCATGTTGTTGTATGTGTCAGTAATTCATTCCTTTTTATCAGTGACTGGTATTGCAGTGTATGGATATACTATAATTCTTTTATTAATTCATCAGTTTATGGACATTAGATTGTAAATGAAAGTGCCATAAACATTTGCATACAGGTCTTCCTTTCTCTTGAATGAATACCTAGGAGTCGGATTGCTGGGTTGTATGGTAAGTGTATGTTTAATGTTATAAAAGCTGCCAAACTGCCAGGTGCAGTGGCTCACGCCTGTAATTTCAGCACTTTGGGAGGCCAAGGCAGGCGGATTACTTGAGGTCAGGAGTTTGAGACCAACCTGGCCAACATGGTGAAACCCCGTCTCTACTAAAAATACAAAAATAAATAAATAAATAAATAGCCAAGTATGGTGGCAGGCATCTGTAATCCCAGCTACTTGGGAGGCTGAGGCAGGGGAATTGCTTGAACCTGGGAGATGGAGGTTGCAGTGAGTCCAGATCACACCACTATATTCCAGCCTGGGCGACAGAGCAGGGCTCCATCTGAAAAAA
>NW_012108363.1:3567760-3569207 GCF_000951045.1 Mandrillus leucophaeus | reverse complement strand
TGTCAGGAGAGGCCCATGGCCCTTCTAGAGTTTCCCTACTCTGTCCTTTAAATGTGGCCATAATGTCCCTCTTCCAGGCAGGAATAAATGTGACAAAGACAAAAGGCACATACAGGGCCAGGTGTGGTGGCTCATACCTGTAATCCCAGCCACTCAGGAGACCAGAGTGGGAGGGCTGCTTGAGCCCAGGAGTTTGAGACCAGCCTCGGCAACATAGCAAGATCCCTCTACAAAGAAATTTAAAAACAAAAAATTATCCAGGCTTGGTGGTACGCCCCTATAGTCCCAGCTACTTAGGAGACTGAGGCAAGGGGATCACTTGAGCCCAGGAGCTGCAGGTTGCTGTGAGCTGTGATTGCACCACTGCACTCCAGGCTGGGCAACAAACAAACTGGCCAGGTGTGGTGGCTCATGCCTGTAATCCCAGCACTTTGGGAGGCCGAGGTCAGTGGATCACCTGAGGTCAGGAGTTCGAGACGAGCCTGGCCAACACGGTGAAATCCCGTCTCTACTAAAAAACAAAAATCAGCCGGGCATGGTAGCAGGTGCCTGTAATCCCAGCTACTCATGAGGCTGAGGCAGGAGAATCACTTGAACCCAGGAGGCAGAGGTTGCAGTGAGCCGAGATCGTGCCGTTGCACTCCAGCCTAGGTGACAAAGTGAGACTGTCTAAAAACAAACAAACATTCTCCTCCAGTGTGGCAAAAAGAATTTTTAAAATCAAATAAAAAATAAATAAAAACAAACAAAAAGACACATACAGCTGAGTTTGCCCTGTTACAGAGATTTCCAGAAAGTCTCATCTCTCTGCTTCTACTGTGTTGTGTGGCCAGTTTTCTACAAATGCCCATTGTGTCACTGGTACTGTGCTAAGATTTTACATATATTATTACATTTATTCCTCATAACAGGCTTGTAGAGAAGGAATTATCAGCCTCTGGGTTTTAGTTTACTCCCTGCTATGTGGCTAAAATGTCTTAGATAAATCACATTCCCTCTCTGGACCTCATTTGTTCATCTGTTTTATGAGAGATTGGACTAGATACGGAGATCTTAACTTGGGGTCTACAAACCCCTAAAAGGACAATGGATAAAATTCAGAGGGAAGGGTCATGACTTTAGACAGGGGAAAAATTACATTCTTATCTTCACTAACTTTTTTTTTTTTTTTTTTTGAGACGGAGTCTTGCACTGTCACCCAGGCTGGAGTGCACTGGCGCAGTCTCGGCTCACTGCAACCTCCACCTCCCGGTTTTAAGCAATTCTCCTGCCTCAGCCTCCCAAGTAGCCAGGATTACAGATGACCACCACCACACCAGGCTAATTTTTGTATTTTTAGTAGAGATGGGGTTTCATCATGTTGGCCAGACTGGTCTCGAACTGCCAACCTCAGGTGATCCTCCTGCCTCGGGCTCCCAAAGTGCTAGGATTACAGGCGTGAGCCACC
>NW_012108363.1:3566209-3567710 GCF_000951045.1 Mandrillus leucophaeus | reverse complement strand
AAAAACCCTGCTTGCTTGATGAATCTTATGGGGAGAAACAGTTGGTCTTTGAGTTAAGGAACATGGAGTAGGGAGAAATTAGAGTGAGCCTTCATTGGACCAAATGGAGAGGAGAGGAGACCATTGCTTTAGATTCAAACAACTTCCAAGCCCTCATTGTCTCTCTGTGCCTCATAAGCGACGGAAAGTGGAGCTCTCCCATATAATCAATTAATGGCATGAATAAATGTATAATTGCAGAAAAGAATAAGTATTACAAAGGAGAGATGCACAGTGCTCTGAGGGCTGACCACCAGGCCCCAGGCCTAGGTGGAGGTGGGGAGGGAGGAGATGTTCAGGGGTGACTTTCCTGAGGGAATGGAGCTTGAGCTGAGTTTTTTTATTTTTACTTTTCAGAGATGGGGGTCCCACTATGTTGCCCAGGCTGGCCTCAAACTCCTGGGCTCAAGCTGTTCTCCCGCCTCAGCCTCCCAGGTAGCTGCTACTATAGGTGTGCACCATTATGCCTGGATTGAGCTGAGCTTTAGAGGTGGGGCGGGAAGGGAGCATTGCAGGCAGAGGAAACAATTCAGGCAGTGGCTCTCGCAAGGAGGGTGCTTTCTGAAAGGCCAGTGTGGATGGTACTGAATGAAGGAGAGAGAGTCATAAGGAGGCTGGGAAGGTAGGCAGATCTTGAGGGTTTTGGGTGTATTTTTGTCTTCATCCTAAGAAACTGGGAGGAAAATTTCCAGTTTTGCAGGTGATGTGATCCAGATGGGCATTTTGGAAAGATCAATCTGGTTGGTGGATGGAAGGATGATGGATGAGAGAGGGAGTTTGTGCTGCATTAAAGTTAATTTATCCACCTCACTAAAGTGGGTATCATTTTTTTTTTTTAACGATAACAAGTCTTGACAATGATGTGGAGACATTAGAATCTTTGCGCCCTGTTGGTAGGGATATTAAAGGGTAAATCCGCTATAAAAAAAACAGTTTGGCAGTTCTTCAATCAGTTAGACATAGAATAAGCATTTGACCCAGCAATTCCACTTCTAGGTATATCCCCAAAGGAACTGAAAACAGGTTACTCAAAAACTTACACACAAAAGTTCATAGCATCAGTATTCATAGTAGTCAAAATGTAGAAACAATTCAAATGTCCATCAACTGATAAAAGGGTTTTTTTAAATGAGGTATATCCATACAATGGAATATTATTCAGCCATAAAACAAAGAAGTACTGTTATATGCCACAACATAAATGAATCTTGAAAGAAGAAGCCAAACACAAAAGCCTACATGTTGTAGGATCCCATTTATGTGAAATATCCAGATTCAATCTATAAAAACAGAAAGCAGAGGAGTGGTTGCCAGAGCTGGGGGAAGGGGGAAATGGGAATTATTAATAGGTACAGAATTTATTTTTGGAGTGATAAAAATGTTCTGGAACTTGGTAATAGTGATGGTTGCACAACATTATGAATATTATATGTTACTAATAGGAAATTTTATGTTATATGTA
>NW_012108363.1:3562425-3564584 GCF_000951045.1 Mandrillus leucophaeus | reverse complement strand
CTAAAAATACAAAAATTAGCCAGGCGTGGTGGCAGGCACCTGTAATCCCAGCTACTCAGGAGGCTGAGGCAGGAGAATCACTTGAACCCAGGAGGAGGAGGCTGCAGTGAGCCAAGATCGTGCCACTGCATTCCAGCCTGGGCAACAGAGCAAGACTCTGTCTCGAAAAAAGAAAAAAGAAGAAATTGTAGGCTGTGGACAAAGTTTTGGCTAAAAACAGATCCCAACTGCTTCATCCAGCCCACTGTGTCACTTTATGGAGCAACAGCAATGGGCCAGGGAGGCCTGCAGTTTGGAAACTAAAGCTGAGGAGACAGAAAGTGGCTTCAGGTCCAAGACCTTTTTGCAGGCCCTAGGAGTAACGGCACTCTGACGTGACTCCATCACAGAAGCCCTCAGCAGGGAAAGGGACGGCAGGGAAGAGAATGCCCAGTCACTCTCACTGCCTCCCATATTTTACCTATCCCGCAGGGGTGGGAGAATCTTCTAGAAATAGGCCTTCATAAGTTGTGCTCACACTGCTAGTCATACTTATCCTTCCAAGGGGATGCTACTGGCGGTGTCAGTTCCTGTAAGAAATAAGCGTGGTCAAGATGACTCTCAGAGCACCTCCCACAAGCCTTCATGTTCCTTCTCTCATCATTCATCTTATGCCAAGAGCCATCCAGAGCAGTGATTACTAAGGAATCCCAAATGAACATTTCTAAATCTAAGATCTAAAGGGCTGTTCATTATAAGAAACAACAAAAGCAACTCACTGTGCCTTAGCCCTTAGGAAAATCTCCCTAGGTAAGAAAATGGAAATTTGAGAGTTTTCCTCATGTCTTTCAAGTTGATGCCTTGAGAGCCCCCAAGTTTTCATATAGACAGCTGGATTAAGTAGCAAACCAGAGCTCCCTGGGGTGGTTGCGGGCAGAGGAAGGGAGAGGGAGAATCTGAAAGAAATGCTAAAACATCGCTGGGATAAATTACAGGAAAAGTTCATTGGTTTCATTCCTGTTAATATCACTTCTGGGGAGTGGTACTGGGGCTTGAAGTTAGTCTTATTTTAATGTCTAGATTTTTTTAGTTGTGTTTTTTTTTATAAAGATGATGATGATAAAGGGATATTAATTAGAATGGATGCCCAATTTTAGCCTGCCCAGTATACTTCTGGGGACCCAACCAGCCCCCAGTATAGAGAGACATGTGCCTCACTTCTTAGCCCCACATGGAAGGAAGCCACTTTGGCAGGCATTAGCATCGTCGGTGGTCCCTAAACCATCAGTGCTAAGGAAGTAGTGTCAAAGAAAACAAAAGAGCCAGGTAGATAAATGGCACCATCCTTCGACAGAACTGTAGGCCAAGTGTGCCTTTGGGAACCACAGGCCATCCTTGCCCTTTGAGCCCTTGTAAGTCCTATGGGCTCACGCATGCCCAGCACAACCCACATGGCCCCAGCTCATATGGGAGAAAGCCTAGCAGAGTGGCCACTGGAACAGGAAAGGCATCTGGAGTCTAAAGCTTCTTCACAGCTCCTACAAACTCTCCACCACTTCTCATCCCACTTTCTTCCTGTAAAGTCAGTACTGCTGGCAGAAGAAATATCTCGGAGGCTTAGGCAAAACATTTGAGGAATAAATGAGAAGTTGCTTTAGTCCCCTCAATTTATACAACCTTCCTAATTGCCTCCATGTCTGTGGTCGTCGGCCACTAATTATTAGGTGTTTCCTCTGTGTCAGCATTTTCATAAACTGTTCCTCTCTCTGGGACATTATAAGCATTTCCTCAGGCTGACTTTGAGGCAGTGGACCAGAGCTGCAGCTGGAGAAGGGGGGCTGGGGCTGGGGAGGGCTTAATGGGATATTGAGTCGGTGTGAGTGATTTTTAAGCTGTGAGTCAATTTGGTAGAAAGAGCACTGAACTGCAATCCACTGAAACAGTAATAATAATAACAGCTGCTTCTTGCTGTTCCAGGCACTGCCTAAGTCCTCTGTGTCTTCTAATCCTCACCAAAAAACCTTAAATGAAGGACTCAGGGCTCAGAGAGAGTAAGTCATCCAGCCAGGAAGAGCTGTGTATCAGTTAGGGGAGTGAGTTTGGCTGCACATAACAGAACACACATAACAGTGGCTTGAACAAATCAAAAAGAGCTGTTTATTTTTTCTCTCATATGAGAA
>NW_012108363.1:3558210-3561080 GCF_000951045.1 Mandrillus leucophaeus | reverse complement strand
AGTAGCCAGGATTACAGATGACCACCACCACACCAGGCTAATTTTTGTATTTTTAGTAGAGATGGGGTTTCATCATGTTGGCCAGACTGGTCTCGAACTGCCAACCTCAGGTGATCCTCCTGCCTCGGGCTCCCAAAGTGCTAGGATTACAGGCGTGAGCCACCGTGCCCGGCCTCTAACTTTTAACTGAAATTTAGCTTTTCCTTCTTTTATGAATTTAGCCAATAGGCCATAGTAATATTAGCAGAGCTTTTGACTTTGTCACCAAAAGAATATCAGATATTTCATAGCATATTAAGTTGTTTCAGATGACTTGAAATATTGAATATACTCATCACTACTTCAAAATTGTGGTAGTTATTACACCTGCTATATTTAATATGTTAATAAGGAGGAGTGTGCATGTGTGTGTAGACAGATAGAATATAGATATGCAGATATATAGATCTTGCTAATTTTATTGTTAGTATTATAGGAACTGTATTTCAATATAATTTATTTCCTTCATATTCCAGTATATTTTGTTTCATGCATTTAGAAAAAAATTTCTCTGAGAAGGGATCCAGAGGCTTTAGCAGCCCACCAAAGGAGTTCATAGAACAAATGAGATAAAGAACTGGACAGAGATCTCTTTGTCCCTCTGGCTATAAATATAACTCTGTCATAAGCTATCGTGGTCCTCCTGAACAAGTCCTCTCAGTTCTTGATTTCCTCAGTTTTCTCTTCTGTAAAACGGGAGTAATATTTGCCTTGCCTAGCTCAGAAGTAATCTACATGTAACCACACACAAATGCAGAGCTTATGCATATTCAATTACACAGGGTCGGCTTCTGTAGTGCTGAGTGAATGCTGAGTGTTACTACATTGTTCAACTTTAGACCTATTTCCCAGAGATGCTGATGTTTTTCTGTCACTTCCATGTGAGTGTCCTGCTACAATGATGTATTTCTTTTAGTGCCAGTTTAGGACTGAATTCATATACAATTCAATAATAAAGGGGGAAATGCATCTTAAGTGCACATGGATGGAACTACTTAAGAAAATAGAAGATAAAATGAGATTTCGCCAATGGGTCTTGTAGCTCCAATTATCTTAGGCTCTTTGAAAAGTTTGGGTCAATGTATTGTGATTTTAAGTTACAGATCAAACACAGTCATTTTGTCTACAACTTCTAAACAGGGATAACTGGACAAAGGACAGAAAAATAAGGAAATTTGGTTTATCTTGTTCATAATCTGTGTCTTTGGATATCTGTGAATACTTATTAAATATTCATCTAAAAGTCGGGTTAGGTGGCCATAATTAGTGTTTCAAATAGCCAAGTAAAGAGCTACAAATATCTTTTGTTTGTTTGTTTTTAGGACGGACAGGGTCTTGCTCCATCGCCCAGGCTGGGGTTTAGTGATGTGAACACAGCTGTATTAATCTGTTCTGGTACTGCTATAAAGAAATACCTTACTCTCTCTACCTTTGTAGGAGGGGATCTTGCTATGTTGCCCAGGCTGGTCTCAAACTCCTGGGCTCAAGCAGTCCTCCCACCCTGGTCTCCTGAGTGGCTGGGATTACAGGTGTGAGTCACCACACCTGGCCCTGTATGTATGTATCCTTTTGCCTTTGTCACTTTTCTTCCTGCCTGGAAGAAGGACATTATGGCCACATTTTAAGGACAGTGCAGGAAAACACTAGAAAGGCCATGGGTCTCATCTGACAGTGTGGATTTGCCATTTAAAAAAAAAAAAAAAAAAAAAAAGCGCATATACCACACACTTTTAAACAACCAGATCTCACAAGAACTTACTATTGTGACCACAACACCAAAGGGGAATGGTGTTAAACCATGAGAAACTGACCCCATGATCCAATCACCTCCTATCAGGACCCACCACCAGCATTGGGGATTACATTTCAACACAAGATTTAGGTGAGGACACAGATCCAAACCACATCAAAAGTTCGTTGCAGCTTCAATCTCCTGGGCTCAAGTGATCCTCCCACCTCAGCCACCCAAGTAGCTGGGACTACAGGCACATGCCTCCACACTTGGCTAATTTTTCATTTTTTGTAAAGATGGGGTCTATGTTGCCCAGGCTTGTCTTGAACTCCTGGCCTCAAGTGATCCTCCCACCTCAGCCTCCAAAACTTCTGGAATTAGAGGGACGAGCCACCATGCCCAGGCTACGAGTATCTTATTCGTTAAATTATGTTTAAGGAAGTACTTCAAATTATGTTTGAAGTACTGCTGAATGCTTTCATAGTCTTTAAAAGACACAGGGTACTGTGAGTAAGGTAGTCTACATGGACAAGCAACATAGTTCCTAAACAAGCTACTATTTTGATACAGTTTCTTCAAATATTTATAGAAATGCTCTGAGATATTTATGTTGGGGAGGATGTTTGATTTGCACACTGGAAGCTATTCTTTTTTTCTCGTTTTAAGAGAATTTCAGGATGATGTTGGGGTCTGAGTCATATAAATAATTCAGCTAAAAGTCAGGCTTGAGGAAATTTCTATGCTACTAAAAAAGAAAAAAGAAAAGCCCACTTTTTTTTTTCTTTTTTTTTTTGAGACCGTGCATCCCTCTGTCATCCAGGCTGGAGTCCAATGGTGCAATCTTGGCTCACTGCAACCTCCACCTCCCAGGTTGAAGCAAGTCTCTTGCCTCAGCCTCCCGAGTAGCTGAGACTACATGCGCCTGCCAACACACCCAACTAATTTTCATATTTTTAGAGGAGACGGGATTTTACCATATTGGCCTGGCTAGTCTCAAACTCCTGGCCTCAAGTGATTTGCCCGCATCAGCCTCTCAAAGTGCTGGAATTACAGGCATGAACCACTGTCCTGGCCTGAAAAGCCCACTTTTATATATATA
>NW_012108363.1:3494186-3558160 GCF_000951045.1 Mandrillus leucophaeus | reverse complement strand
GCTAGGGGCAGTGGCTCACACCTATAATCCCAGCACTTTGGGAGGCTGAGGCATGTGGATCACTTATTTTTATTTTCCTTACACAGGGTCTCTCTCTGTTGTCCAGGCTGGAGTGCAGTGGCTCATTCATGGCTCACTGCAGCCTTGAACTCTTGGGCTCAAGTGATCCTCCCGCCTCAGCCTCCTGAGTAGCTGGGACTACAGGCATGTGCCACCAAACCCAGCTGTTACTTTTTAAAAGACAGGCTCTGAGTATTCTACATATGTTAATTCATTTATGCATCCCAGTAGCCCTGGGATGAAAATACTGTTATTATCTCCATGTTACGAACAGAGAATCTGAAGCTTACTTAAATTAAGGAGCTTGTTGAAGGTGATAGGACTTGTTGGAGCAGAGCTAGGATTCAGTCTTGGCCAGTCTGATACCACAGTTCATCTCTAAAACAGGAGTCAGCACACTGCAGACCATAGGCCAAGTCTGGCCTGATGCCTCTTTTTATAAATAAAGTTTTATTGGAACACAGGCACTGTTGTTCATTTACATGGTGTATGTGGCTGCTTTTGTGTGACAACAGCATTTGAGCAGTTGTGGATAACTGGAATGGTGGAGGGTAGAGTCATCCTCTTTAAAATGTGAGCCCCCAGAGTGGGAACTTCCAAACTGAGATCTCAATCCCCAGAGTGAGCTTGTTGCTGAGGAATTTGTAGTTTAGTCAGCTCCCCAAATACCCACTATCTCTGCTTTGACCTGAACAGAGGATGACAAAGAAACCTATCTCCTTTCTGGCGTGAAAATATTTCCTTCCCCTTCAAAATGAGTCTAGAAGAGTTCAGTGAGGGGAATGACAGCTGAAGGTGTTCTGTGTGGTGCTTGGCACCCAGTCAACACTCAGCAAACGTCCCCTTCCTTCCGACACCTGCCCTTGCCACCTGCTGGACCAAAATTGGCCACCTGCCTGAACTTGCAAAGGTTTGTATATCATGGACACAATGCTTTATGCTTTAAAACTGACATTGACATTTCATATAACAAAGTGAAGGTTGGAAGTAAGTTTCACAACTCAGAATAAACTGTTTGGGTCCAGCTGATGAGTGCGGGGGCGGGGGGTGCAGCGAGGGGAATGTGCTAGGTCAGCCAGGTCAGCCATTCCATTATAGTTGAGGCAGTGAATTATCTTTCTTTGTCCAGAAGACCAAGGTGGAGGGCAAAAGGGGAATGAGCACTCAAGTGAGTGGGAGCAGAATGCTTGCCTGGGCAGCCTCTGGATGACTCTTTCCACGACTGTGTCAGTCTTGGTCCCTCCACCCATCCAACACCAGCATTAAAAGCCTAATCTTTAACCAGGCTCTGAGCCATTTGCCTGACACTGAAAAACAGCTGAGTTTTCCTGCCAAATATATATCCACATTTTTTTATAGACATAAATCACCTTCAAGCCACTTCTCCTCTCTGCAGTTAAGGTTACTAAATCTGCCCAGCACTTTTGTTCTTTAGAAGAACATAGACTTCATGGTTAGACTGGGCTTTAAGTCTCTGATCCATCCTACTAACTATGTGACCTTGAGAAAAACTTTTAACCTCTCTGAGCCTCAGTCTTATCATTTGCAATAACAGTACTTACCAATTTCATCCACCTGTATAACAAATATTTGAGTGCCTATTGTGTGCCAGGCACTGTGAAGAGCTATAAATTTCACAGCAAATAAGACAGACAAGATCCTTATCCTTGTGCATCTTACCATCTAATAGAAGGCGCTGCAATAATCAAGTAAATAAATACTCAAGATTGTTACAGATGATGATAAATGATATGAAGGGGATATAGAGGGTGATGTAATAGAGTGAGCCACTTAAGTGACATTAAGGGAAGACCTGAAGTATGAGAATGAGCAATAGCCATGGGAAGAGTTGTTAATGGTATCAAGCTGCGGGAACATTGAGCACAAAGGTATGGGGATGGGAAAAGAAGTGCTGTTTTAGGGCCAGGCGCGGTGGCTCATGCCTGTAATACCAACTCTTTGGGAGGCCAAGGCAGGCAGATCGCTTGAGGTCAGGAGTACAAGACCAGCCTGGCCAACATGGTGAAACCCCGTCTCTATTAAAAAAAAAAAAAAAAGTACAAAAATTAGCCGGGTATGGTGGTGTGCGTCTGTAATCCCAGATACTTGGGAAGCTGAGGTGGGAGAATTGCTTGAACCCAGGAGGTTGCGGTGGGTGAACCGAGACTGCGCCACTACACTCCAGCCTGGGCAACAGAGCAAGACTCCATCTCAAAAAACAAAGAAAAAAAAGTTGTTTTAGGAACAGACAGTAGCATAGTGTCAAGAGGGAAGGTGGCATGAGATGAGGTCGGGGAGGGAGGCAGAGGCCCAGTTGCATGGGCTTCATGCATCATGGTAAGGACTTTAGATTTTGTTCTAATCAGCGTGGGAAGTCAGTAAAAGAATTGTACAGAGTTCATATTTTCTTTTCCTTTTTTTTTTTTTTTTTAATCTCTGAGACAGGGTCTGGCTCTGTCACCCACGCTGGAGTGCTGTGGTGTGATCATGGCTTCCTGCAGCCTTCACCTCCTGGGGGCAAGGAATCCTCCTCACTCAGCCTTCCGAGTAGCTGGGACTACAGGCATGTGCAATGGCACCTGGCTATTTTTTATTTTTAGAAATAAGGTCTCACTATGCTACCCAGGCTGGTCTCAAACTTCTGGCCTCAGACAATCCTCCTGCCTGAGCCTCCCAAGGTGCTGAGATTACAGGCATGAGCCACCATGCCCAGCCGTGATTCATGTCTTGAAAACATTGGTTTTGTTGCTTTGTGAAAAGATTATAAGAAACAAGAGAGGCCACGGTTATCGTAAAGATTACCTGCAGTTACAAATGTAAAGTAATGAGCACAGCCCCTGATGCATGTAAATTCTCTAAATGATAGTTAGTTGTTCTGGAAAGTCTAAGCCTGTCCTGTACAGTATACCAGCCATTCACCACATGTGATTACTGAGCATCTGGAATGTGGCTAGTGCAACCAAAGTCTTAAATTTCTCATTTTATTTAATTTTAATTAATTTAAATTTAAAAACTGATACTCAATTCAGTTACTGGGAAGCATGTTTGAAAAAACTTAGATATATGAATCAATTTTTTAAAGTACAGATTTTATGAAATGTGAACACAGACTCAAGTATTTTGGAAGAAAATTTGATGTCCAAATTGAGATATACTATAAAATACGCACATGACCCCAAAGACTTAGTAAGAAAAAGAGAATGTAAAATAACTTGTTACAGCTGGGCATGGTGGCTCACGCCAGTAATCCTAGCACTTTGGGAGGCTGAGGCGGGCAGATCACCTGAGGTCAGGAGTTCAAGAGCAGCCTGGCCAACATGGCGAAACCCTGTCTCTACTAAAAATACAAAAAGTTAGCCGGAAATGGTGGTGCATGCATGTAATCCCAGCTACTCGGGAGGCTGAGACAGGAGAATCACTTGAACCCAGGAGCTGGAGGTTGCAGTGAGCCAAGATCGTGCCACTGCCCTCCAGTCTGGGTGACAGAATGAGTGAGACTCCATCGCAAAAAAAAAAAAAAGAAAACTTGATAACATTTTTACACTGATCACATGCCCAAGGGATATTTTAGACATATTCTCTTAAATAAAACATTAATTGCATTTAATAATAGTAAATATTAAATTAATTTTACTTCTTTTACTGTTTTTAATGCCGATACTAGAAAATTTAAAATTCGACCAGGTATAATGGCTCACACCTATAAGTCTAGCACTTTGGGAGGCCAAGGCTGGAGGATACCTTGAGGCCAGGAAATCAAGACCAACCTGGTAAAAATAGCAAGCCCCTCTCTCTACAAAAAAAAGAAAAAAAGAAAAAAGAAAAGAGGCACGATGGCATTCGCCTGTAGTCCCAGTTGCTTGGGAGGCTGAAGTGAGAGGATAGCTTGAACCCAGGATGTCGAGGCTGCAGTGAGCTATGACTGTGCCACTGCACTACAGCCTGGGTGACAGAGTAAGACCCTGTCACAAAATACAGAAAAAGTAATAAAACATGTGTGGCCCAGTACAGTGGCTCATGCATGTAATCACAGCATTTTGGGAGGCTGACATGAGAGGATCACTTGAGGCCAGGAGTTTGAGGCTGCAGTGAGCTAGAATTATGCCATTGCACTCAGCCTGGGTGACACAGTGAGATCCTATCTCTAATAAATAAATAAATAACATATGTGGTTCACATTGTATTTCTATTGGGCATGCTGATCTAAGGGAAAACAAAAATGTAGACATATAAATGCACGGAATGCTAATTCTTGATTATGTCTCATCAGAAATTTTAATTCAAAGATTGGAACTGGGAAACAAAAGCATCTTTTGGAAACACTGCAGGAATGCATAATCTACATCTTAATTATTTATTTATTTTTATTTTATTTTATTTTATATTTTGTTTGAGACAGAGTCTCACTCTGTTGCCCAGGCTGGAGGGCAGTCGTGTGGTCTCAATTGACTGAAACTTCTGCCTCCCAGGTTCAAGCGATTCTTGTGCCTCAGCCTCCCGAGTAGCTGGGATTATAGGCCTGCTTCATCACATCCAGCTAATTTTTGTAATTTTAGTAGAGGCAGGGTTCCACTATGTTGGCCAGGCTGGTCTTGAACTCCTGGCCTCAAGCAATACTACTGCCTCCGCCTCCCAAAGTGCTGGATTACAGACATAAGCCGCCATGCCCGGCTTTATTTATTTTTATGTACATCTCACTCTCAAGGAGTTATTTTAGCATGCCTGACTGTTCCTGGATTTTAGACCCTCTTTTGGCAAACTCAAGAAGCGCAACCCCAGGGGAAATAGAGAGAATGGATCTCAGGACTTAGAGGGTCCCAGAATGTAAGGTTTTATCCCCAAAACCAACTGGGCTCAATACCCTATGGTAGTAGTATATCTACTTTGAGCATGGAAAGTACTGAGTCAGTCTAGCATAAGTGTAAATCGCTAACTCCAGGGAATGTAGTTGCACAGAGTTTCCCAAAAGTTTGCACAGTATATGCATAAGTCACTAGGGAGGCAGGAGTGATTTCTGTCTCTGCCTGCAGACTTCCTGCAAAGCAATTTATTTTAAGTTAAAGACATGTGCCAGGGCCTACACTAAGTGTTTTAGGTTTGTTATCTCTTTTATTTATTTATTTAGAGATGGAGTCTTGCTCTTGTCACCTAGGCTGTAGTGCAGTGGCACGATCTCAGCTCACTGCAGCCTCCACCTCCCAGGTTCAAGCGATTCTCCTTCCTCAGCCTCCCAAGCAGCTGGGATTACAGGCACGTGCCACCATGCCCTGCTAATTTTTGTATTTTTAGTAGAGACAGGGTTTCACCATGTTGGCCAGGCTGGTCTCGAACTCCTGACCTCAGGTGATCCACCCACCTTGGCCTGCCAAAGTGCTGGGATTACAGGTGTGAGTCACTGTGCCCAGCCTCAGGTTTGTTATCTCTTTTAAGCCTCAAGAAACTTTATGAGGCATAAGTATCACTATTACATCCATACTATATTACCGAGATTTGATGGCTTGTCCAAGATCACATATGTGGTAATAGACAGTCTGATTCCAGAATCTATGCTCTTAACAACCATACTAGACAGCAACCCAGTTGTCATGCTAGTGACCCAAAAGACCACCCTTGAGGAAGAGACTCCTTCTCTTTTATCCTTCATTATTACCAGTTACGCTGAGACCTGCTCATTTCTTCCTAATCCCTATCCTGTTTCCAGCACAGAGCTGGCCACAAAATAATTGGCCAACACCTTACTGATTGAGTGATAGACATGTGTCATTAAGAAACCACTGAGCTGCTCCCCGCCAACAAAAAAACACTGAGGGAAACTGGTTCTTTTGCTACTTTCTCGATTTATTGCTATACCCACCACTGGACCTAGTACGATGCCTAGCGTGTATTCATTAGTCAATAATTTATGTTCAGCACTGATTCTTTCAACAAACTTGAGTGCTCAGTTCCCTATCTGGGGGGTGTGAATGAAAGCTTCACAAACACTGCCACAATTAATAATAGTAGTAGTAGTCATTAACAATAGTAATAAAAAATCACTATTAGTAGTTAATAATGGTAATATCTGTGAGATCTTCATTAATAGTAATAATGATTACGATAACAACAAACATTTATTGAGTACTTACGGTGCTCGGTGCTATTAATATTAAAGCGGCTGGATGCAGTGGTTCACTCCTGTAATCCCAGCACTTTGGGAGGCCAAGGCGGGCAGATTGCTTGAGCTCAGGAGTTTGAGACCAGCTTGGGCAACATGGCAAAACCCCATCTTCACAAAAAATACAAAAATGAGTCAGGTGTGGTAGTGAGCGCCTATAATCAGTCCTAGCTACTCGTGAGGCTGGGGTGGCGAGGCTTGCTTGAGCCCAGTCAAGGCTGTAGTGAGCCAAGATTGCGCCACTGTACTCCAGCCTGGGTGACAGAGCGAGAACCTGCCTCAAAACAAATTTTAAGTATTTTTTCTATCTTGAGGATTTCATTTTCTGTGTTTTAGATAAGACATGACACCATTTAATTCTTACAACCACCCTATAATTCCAAAAGTGTCAGTATCTACTTACTCAACTCAGAGAGCTGAGTGGCCAGTGTTTTGGCCATAAATTTCTGAAATAGGATGTTCACTGATCCCTTACAACTGTAAACAGGGCAAACATGGTCTCTGGCCAGGGAAAACACAAACAGAACCACCCTCTGAATCAAAAACATTTCTTGTTCTTTTACAGGATAGTTGTAAGGACTAAGAAACAAAATCTTCATGTTTCCAGGAATGGATGAATTGGCTTCCATCATTAAAAATTTGTTTCTTACTTTATGTTCTATATATACTTAAATAGCATCCAACTACTTATTGTTCCTAAAAATGCTTCTGATATTTGTATGCTCCAGATTCCATGTCCTTCTACCTATCCTGGTTTTTTTGCCCCCCGCCCCCACTAAGTGAACTATTCTTCTTTATACAGCCTAACTCGAGTATTCTGTTAGTGAAGACCTACCAAATTGGGTCAGTTGCACTTTGGTTCCTTTTGGCATAAAAAGAAAGGCAGATTGCTCTTCTTTCGGGCTCAGTAACTTCTTTATTTTCCTCCTCCACTCCCCCACTAGTCTGTGAGCTCCTGATGATGGGGAAGGGCAAGGACTGTGTCTTATTAGGCTTTCTGTCCCCAGCTACTGGCGCAAGACCTGCCATATAATATTATTGTTGCTAATATTCATTAAACACTGTGCCAAGCCTTGTGCTCCTTATCTTCTAGATATTTTTTTCTCCCCTGCCCTGTGCTCCTTGTCTTCTAGATATTTTTTTCTCCCAACAAGCTTGTGAGTAGGTACGACTGTTACCCATCCCAATTTTTACATATGAGGTAAATGTATACATTAAAAAGTTGGCTGGGCCCTGTGGCTCACATCCATAATTCTTGCATGTTAGGAGGCTGAGCCGGGAGGATTGTTTGAGCCCAGGAGCTTGAAACCAGCCTGGGAAATGTGAGAACTTGTCTCTTAAAAAAAAAAAAAGTAAAATAAAAACCTTAGAAGCGTAAGTAACTGGTCCCAAAATCACACTTCTACTCAAGTGGCAGAGCCTGAATTAGAACTCAATAATCAAATAAGCCACCTAAAGCATTTTTCACAGCATGTGGTGCTTAATAAGCATATAGTCTGTGAATATCAGCAATGGGAATTATTGTTCAAAGTTGTACAGCTTGTAGAGAAAGCTGAGACTGTAACTCAAGTTTTATGTATTTACTTTATTTATTTAGCTCCAAAGTTTACAGCCTTTCCATTATACCAGAATTGAATTAACAGGGCCTCTAACCATTTATTTTTTTGTTTTTGTTTTTTTTTTTTGATATAGACAAGAGTCTCCCTCTGTCCATATTTTTTTTAATATAGACAGAGGGAGACTTCAGGCCGAAGTGCAGTGTCGTGATCACAGCTCACTGCAGCCTCTGACTCCTAGGTTCAAGGATCCTCCCACCTCAGCCTCCTGAGCAGATGATACTACAGATATGCGCCACTGTGCCCACCTAATTTGTACACACACACACACACACACACACACACATATGTATACATAGAGATGGGTTTTTGCCATGTTGCTCAGGCTGGTCTCGAACTCCTGGCCTCAAGAGATCCTCCCATGTCTACCTTCCAAAGTGCTGGGATTACAGGCATGAGCCACCACACTCAGCCTCCATTTATACTTTTTAGATTCTGGGTGTATTTTTTAAAATTCAGAAATATTAAAACCAAAAATATGATATATTTTTTATGTTTTCTTTTAGTATATAAAGCTTTCAACTTACAAAAAATATAACTGTATGCATAACCTCATTTACATGGAAATTCAAAAACCAAGTTTCATACTCTCTCTGAAAAAGTCTCTTCCAGCTATCTATCTCTGCAATAGGTTCTGTGAATTACAGAAAACGAATTAATCTGCTGTCATTGCTGGTTACCTGTCTGGCTACCTTGAGGATGGGTACTATATTTCAATTCTGTGATACCAGCACAATGCCCAGTGTCTAATAAACATTCAATGAACATTTCTCGAATGAATGTATAAGGCAACCACTTTTGGTCTCAGGGTTCCCTTACAGTCTTAAATATTATTGGCCGGGTGCGGTGGCTCAAGCCTATAATCCCAGCACTTTGGGAGGCTGAGACGGGTGGATCACGAGGTCTGGAGATCGAGACCATCCTGGCTAACACAGTGAAACCCTGTCTCTACTAAAAAAACACAAAAAACTAGCCGAGCGAGGGGACGGGCGCCTGTAGTCCCAGCTACTCGGGAGGCTGAGGCAGGAGAATGGCGTGAACCCGGGAGGCGGAGCTTGCAGTGAGCTGAGATCCGGCCACTGCGCTCCAGCCTGGGCGACAGAGCCAGACTCCGTCTCAAAAAAAAAAAAAAATAAATAAATAAATAAATATATATATATATATATATATTATTGAGGTTAGTCTGAGTGCAGTGGTGTTTACAACTAACTGATCACAACTAGTTACAGATCTTTTTGTTTCCTCTCTACTCCCACTGTCTGACTTGGCTAGCCCTTAAAAAATAAAAAAGGGCCGGGCGCGGTGGCCTATAATCCCAGCACTCTGGGAGGCCGAGAGGGAGGATCGTTTGAGCCCAAGAGTTCAAGACCAGCCCGAGCAACATAGTGAAACTCCGTCTCTACTAAAAATACAAAAAATTAGCTGGGCGTGGTGGCGCGCACCTGTGGTCCCCGTTACTCGGAAGGCTGAGGCAAGAGAATCGCTTGAGCACAGGAGGTTGACGCTGCAGTGAGTGGAGGCTGTGATTGCACCACTGCACTCCAGCATGGGCGACAGACTGAGACTCTGTCTCAAAAATAAATTAAATTAATTAATTAATAAATAGTGAAACGAACACCACAGAGACATACTTCCTTTTGTCCTTTTTTCTCTTCTGCAGAGTAACGCGAAGTCTTGCCGTAACCCAAGATGGCAACCATCTCTCAAATGTCACGCCGTACAATGACGTCACACAGCGACCATGCCTTTCCTCCCTGAGAGTTTCGCTACATTTCCCAAGATGCTTTGCCGATAGCGACGCTATTAGTCGTCATCGACGGAAGCGCACCTGACTGAGCGGAAGTAGAAGATCTCTGAGGCTAAGAAGGTGGAGACTGGAGAAGCTGTGAGGTTGTGAGTAACCCCGTGGGTCTAAGCCTCTTGGCTGTGAGGAACGAAGCTAGGGAATAATCTGCTGGAAGCGCGAGGCGTCGCTTCCCTAACCCTAGGAGCTGAGACTCCTGTGTTCTTCCAGTAGACCTGGGAGCGAAGAGAAATAAGACATTGCTGTGGAGGCGAAGTCTCCGTATTAAGGTCTTGCTGGTTTTTAAGTTTTCTTGGAACATACTAGGGCGAATTCAGACTCTTGTCGTGACACAAGGGTCGTTGGCGTGATTTTGCTGCGACTAGAGCAATTTACATTTTTGCCAATCTCTAGCAAATTTTTGCAAATATCTGGGCTGCTGATGCTCTGACTCAGCTTCTACAGCAGTGGTTCGCAATTGGCTGCACGTCAGAATCACCTCGGATGAAAAAAAAAAAAAAAAAAACAACTCTGATGCCCTTGCTTGACGCCACACTAATAAATCAGAGTTTGGTTAGGGTCTGAGCAGTGGTATTTTCTAAATCTCTAGTGTTCTGTTGGGCAGCTAGGGTTCAGAGTCACCCTTTCTGATGCCTGACTCTGACCCCCACGGTGATTCTGATTCGGGTCACCTGCGCGAAGGTTCCCTTTCCACTGTAAGCTGCGTGGGCTCTACTACACGCGTTTGGGTTAAAGTGATCACAGTTTTGGCACGGATTTTATTTTGAGGTATACTAGAAACGTATTCTTGGGTTTCCTGTGGTGGTGCTAAAAAGACGGACCATAGTTTCTTACTCGTGTCTTGGTTATTCATTCTGAATGAAAATTAGGGCTGCTTCCTTTTTCTTGTCACTGTTTTAGTTTCTGCCTAATTTTTGTTATATAAACAGAACGCGAACGGTGGAACGTGGAAGAGTCACATTAAAAACGGCTTCTTTTGTTGCTTATTAGAAGTTCTGGGCCGGGCGCGGTGGCTCACGCCTGTAATCCCAGCACTTTGGGAGGCCGAGGCGGATGGATCACGAGGTCAGGGGTTCCAGACCAGCCTGGCCAAGATGGTGAAACCCCGTCTCTACTAAAACTACAAAAATTAGCCGGTGGCGCGGTGGCAGGCGCCTGTAATCCCAGCTACTCGGGAGGCTGAGGCAGGAGAATCGCTTGAACCCGGACGCAGAGGTTGCAGTGAGCTGAGATCGCGCCATTGCATTCCAGCCTGGGTGACAGAGTGAGACTCTGTCTCAAAAAAAAAAGTCTAGTACCAGATTTGATCAGGAAAGGGGTCTCAGTTAAAATGACATTTGACATTATTTTTACTTATAATCTATATTTTTAAATAATGAATTCCAGTGAAAGGAAGTTACGGTGTGTTTTTTGGCTGTAATGCAGAGGTTTGTTTAGGTTTAAAACAGAACTTTAAAAAATATAAGCACCATTACATAGCAGTTGTTTTGTTTTGTTTACCCCCAGCTTTAGCGTCACCTCCCTCACTGGACAGCATGGGGGAGAAGTCAGAGAACTGTAGGGTTCCAGAGGATCTGTTCAATGGTTTGAAGGTTACAGATACTCAGGAAGCCGAGTGTGCTGGCCTTCCAGTTCCTGATCCCAAAAGTCAGCATTCCCAGAGTAAGCTGCTCAGGGATGATGAGGCGCATCTCCAGGAGGACCAGGCAGAAGAGGAGTGTTTTCATGATTGCAGTGCCTCATTTGAGGAGGAGCCAGGAGCGGACAAGATAGAGAACAAATCTAATGAAGATGTGAATTCCTCTGAACTAGATGAAGAATACCTAATAGAACTGGAAAAAAACATGTCGGATGAAGAGAAACAGGTAATTATTTTATTTATTGTGCAAGAGCTGCCACTTACACTGCATTTTAAAATGTGATCGATACTGTATCGTAGACCACCTCATCTGTGGTAAAGAATAACTTGCCCTTTTGTCTTTTTATGGCTTTAGTAGTGTAGGATCTGAGATAAATCGGTGGCATGACAGGGAAACACTGAGTGTGTCTGCTTAGCAAAGAAATTTTCATTATTTTTTGTGAACCTTGAGTTATGTTCATCTTGTACTTCAGGAGTCTGTAACATAACAGTCTTTTTGTTTGTTTTCAAAATGTATATATACTTTTTAGTTTTCTGTTTAACCTTTTCTGTGGTAGGCTGCTGAAATTTCTGTAATGAACATTTTTATGTGTATGCTACATTTATGTTTATGAACATTTCCTGTTTATGCTAATCCCTTGTTAGCAAAATATGACTGCCTGAATATCTTGGTGGCGTTTTGGTTGCGGAGGTCTTAAGGAACAGAATTGTGTATGATTATAGCTAGCTATCGTTTGTTGAATGCCTACAATGTGCCATCCACTGACTTAAAATGTTACTTGTGTTTTCATTAATCCTCACAACATGCCTATGAAATATGTACTGTTATTTCCCCTAAGGAAACAACTTGGAGTGGTGAAGTAATTAGCTGAAGATCAAATGCCTAATGAATTGCAAAACTAATTCTCAAATCAAATCTGTTTGATTCCAAAGCCAGAGTCTAATGTAGAATGTAATAACAAAAACATCTGTCTTCCTACAAAGCAGATAGACTAATAAAATGTACAATCTCCTGTTTCTTTGCTCTGGGGCCACACCCTTAACTGAGCAAGCCTTCACTTTTGGAGACTGAAGTCCTGCTGTCCTACCTCCTTCTGATTGCACAAGCAAGGTAGTCTCTGAAAAGTTACTGTAATAGCTTCAGTTTGTCTACAAAGAACTTGAATGAGATTATAGTTTATGCCACTAACGAGCTCACTCACTGAACAGGTTGTGATACATTGGTAATGAGTTGAGATAATTAATGTGTAGCCTAAGCCTAACAGTGGGGTTGGGAAGGTAGCCTGGGGTGGGAAGGAGCATCTTCTCTTTCGCTGTCTCCTTAGACACTTTTCATTATCAAATCAGTTAGCTTTCATGTGAACGTGTTCGCTTTTGTGCTAGTGTGCGCCACCAGAACAGGAGGAAAAAGGGGCAAAACTGAGCCAAGTTCATAAACTATCACAGCAAATACAGCTCAAAAAAATTAAGTACTGCTCCATAACAGTATAGCAGGTTTCAGGCTTTTTAGAAACACTGATTATACATCTATGTTATAAAGATAGCAATGCTTTTCTGTTACCTTAATATATTTTGCCCTAAAATTATATTAATTTTCTAGTGCCCTCTGGATTTGACAGTTGAATGGTTTGGCTCAAGGTGTCACAAAGTCTGATCCCCACCTCTAATTTAGTAAAGCCTGTTTTGTGTCTCCTAGGCCAGAAAATCATACTTTCAGTTCCATAAATACTTTTGGGATTTTTTTTTTTTTTTTTTTTTTTTTAAGACAGGATCTCGCTGTGTCATCCAGGCTGGAGTGCAGTGATGTGATCACGTCTCACTGCAGTTTCAACCTCCTGGGCTCAAGTGGATCCTCCCACCTCAACCTCCTGAGTAGCTGGGACAACAGGCATGCACCACCCTACCTGGCTCATTTTTATGGGTGTTTTGGTAGAGACGGGGTCTCACCGCGTTGCCCAGGCTGGTCTCCAACTGGTGGGCTCAAGCTATCGTCCCATTTTGGCCTCCCAAAGTGCTGGGATTACAGGCGTGAACCACCACACCTAGCCAGGATAATTATTTTTATTGCCTGTAAGTCATATTCTAAGTAGAACAATACTTTCTTTCACTTTTTTTGCTCCTTTTAAAAATTGAGATATAATTTAGTGAAACAGTAGATCAGTTCTCATGTGTAGAATGCAATGAGTTTGACAGTTGTATTCACCTGCGTAACTCACATTTCTATCAAGATAGAGAACATTTCCATCATGTCAGAAACTCCATTTGTGTGCTGTATCAGTCGTTCCTTTCCCAACCACACCAGTCTCTGGTTAACCACTCTTCTGATTCCTGTCTCATAGGTGATTTTTTTCCTGTTCCAGACTTTCATATAAATATAATCAGACAGTAGTATTCATGTTTAAAACATAAATATTTTCTATTTATATATCAAAGTGTTTTTATAGCTAATTTGAAAATTTGTAAGAATATCTCATAACAGTAACATACAGCAGTACTAGTCCTGTTATTTAGAGAAATGTAAGCCACTAACTCTACTTTAAGGAAATAACCTATGAGAGTACAGATTGCCTTCAGCTAACTGTGGTACTAATCTGTTAGCTGGTTTTATGCTATTTTGATAAATACCTTTCTGAAATTTTCAAGAAGCCAGCAAAACAGATGGAGAAATGTCTTCTGCATATATGGTTTGGCTTTAATAGCTCATCAGGGACAGGATAGTGTTACATTTGAATCTTTTAAAATAGATAAAGTTCAGATAGTTCAACAATGATTAAAAAAAAAATAAATGGCCAAAAAGTGTGAAAAGACTTTCAGCCTCATTAATAATAATAAAAAATACAAACTAAAACATTATGTCTCATCTATCGGATCAGAACATTGATCTGATGTTGACAAGGAGAGGATGCTGGAACTCATATACTCATGTTGGGAATGTAAATTGTTATGTCACTTCATGGGACACATACCAAATTTTTATGTGAACATTTCTTTAGATAGAGCTATCAATAGACTTCTACAATGATAGAAATGTTCTACATCCTGCACCGTGCAGTATGGTAGCTGCTGACTACATCAGGCTGTTGAGCACTTGAAATGTGGCTATTACGGCTGAGAAACTGAATTTTATTTTAATTAATTTAAATAGTCACACTGGGTGGCTCACACCTATAATCCCAGCACTTTGGGAGGCTGAGGCGGGCGGATCACCTGAGGTCAGGAGTTTGACCCGAGACCTGCCCGGCCAACATAGTGAAACCCCATCTCTGCCAAAAATAAAAAAAATTAGCCGGGCCTGGCGGCAGGCTCCTGTAATCACAACCACTCAGGAGGATGAGGCAGGAGAATTGCTTGAACCCAGGAGGTGGAGGTTGCAGTGAGCCAAGATTGCGCCATTGCACTCCATCCTGGGAGACAAGAGCAAAATTCCATCTCAGAAAATAAATAAATAGTCACACAGGCCAGGCATAGTGGCTCATTCCTATAATCGCAGCACTTGGGAGGCTAAGGCTGGAGGATCACTTGAGCCCAGGAGTTTGAGACCAACCTGGGCAACAGAGTGAGACCCTGTCTTTCCAAAAAAAAAAAAAATTTTTAATTAAAAAATTTTTAAAAGCCTTTAAAAATAAAAATAAAAATAACCACATGAGGCACAAGCCTATAGCCCTACCACTCAGGAGGCTGAGGTGGGAGGATCCCTGGAGCTTGGGAAGTTGAGGCTGCAGTGAGCCATGATCATGCCACTGCACCCCAGCCTGTGCAACAGAGTGAGAACTTGTCTCAAAATGAATAAATAAATAATTTTAAAATAAAATTGTCACATGTGGCTAGTAACTACCATATTGGACATGACAGCATTAACCCTGATTCTCTTGTAGCCATTTATTTCAAGGAAATTATTAGAAATATATACAAAATTATATACATAGATGTGTTGCAGCATCATTCATAATTTTGGAAAGCTAGACAATGTTAAACAGGGTATTTGTAGTATAGTAAATATATTTGGTCTTTGTCCCTGGTTCCTGTTACAGAGCCCCTAAAACCCTTGGAATTTTCTGATAGTGTATCTTCTGTTATTCTTAATGTACCCCTTTTGATAACATCTGAGTTCATCCTAATGAGATAACTTTTAGGGTGTGGCCTATCAATAGCCTAAGGATGGGGCCAGTCACCAAAAAGACTAAGTGATTAGGGGTTTAGAGGGTTGGAACTTTTGGCACCACCTACTGAAATCCAGGAAAGGAGGAGGGTAAGTGCTGGAGATTAAGCTCCATTAAAACTTTTTTCTTTTTGTGTTTTGAACCAAGTCTCACTCTGTTGCCCAGACTGGATTGCAGAGGTGCGATCATAGCTCACTGCAGCCTTCAACCTCCTGGGCTCAAGCTGTCCCCCTACATCAGTGTCCCAAGTAACTGGGACCACAGGCACCCTCCACCACACCTGGCTAAATGTTTTTGTATTTGAAATGAGGTCTCACTGTGTTGCCCAGGATGGTCTCGAACTCCTGGACACAAGCAATATTCCCATCTCAGCCTCCCAAAGTGCTAGGATTACAGGTGTGAGCTGCTACGCCTGGCTTATAAAAACTCTTGAACAAGAAATCTGATGAGCTTCCAGGTTGATGAGCACATGGAAGTGTTAAGAGGATGGCACCCAGAGAGGGCATGGCAGCTCTGTACCCCTTCTCCCTCTGCCTTTCCCTGTGTGTCTCTTCACCTGGCTGTCCTATATCCTTCATAATATCCTTTATAATAAACTACTAAGTGTAAGTAAAGTGTTTCCCAGAGTTCTGTGACCCAGTCTAGCAAATTATTGAACCCAAGGACGGGGTGGTTAGAATCCTGTGCTAACCATTCAGTCGGAATCACAGGTCACAACCTGGGACTTGTGATTAGTGTCTGAAGTGGGGCCAGGCTTGTGAGACTGAACTCTTAACCTGTGGGATCAGACACTGTCTACCTGGAGATAGTGACAGAACCGAATTGAATTACGGGACATCCAGTTGGTGTCCGCTGGAGAACTGTTTAGTGTGGAAGAAAACTCTCATCTGTTGTCAGAACCATTGGGGGTGTATAGTAGGAGAGAAAAATATGTTCTTCCCAGAGTATTATTTAAATTTTGTTGTTACATTTATGTAGTATACAATGCAGTTGTTAAAGATAAATCTTGACTGGGCATAGTGGCTCATGTCTATAATCCCAGCACTTTGGGAGGCCAAGGTGGGCACACCACTTGAGCCCAGGAGTTCAAGACCAGCCTGGCCAACATGATGAAACTCCACCTCTACTAAAAATACAAAAATTAGCCAGGTATGGTGGCATGCACCTGTAGTCCCAGCTACTTAGAAGGCTGAGGCACAAGAATTGCTTAAACCTAGGAGGCGGAGGTTGCAGTGAGCCGAGATGACGCCACTGCGCTCCAGCCTGGGTGACAGAGTGAGTCTCTGTCTCAATAAATAAATAAATAATTTTTTTAAAAAAATTTCTAAAGGTGAATCATAGGTATTGACATGGGAAGCTGCCTGTAATATAATGTCAAATTAATTAATCATGTTATACAACAGTGATGATTTCTTTTAAGTTAAACTAAACCTATATGAAAGTATGTTTATACATACGAATTTGAAGGGTATACACCAAAGTATAAGCAGTAAGTAACTTTTGAGAGGTACGATTATTAGGGAATTTTAATTTATATATAATGCGATTTTGTAATATTTGCTTTTTTTACAGTAAGCCTGCATTACATTATTCCATTTTAAGAATATAAATAAGTAAAAATTGATTACTTTACAACCAAAGTGTATGCCCTACCACAAAAGCACATAAAGCCGACCCCTGAGGATTTGGGAAAGAAGTGCTATTCCGTATAGAGTCTATGTATTATTAAAGGCTTCTTGTGGACACAACCATATAACAATAGCCAAAGTCTGTTAATCAAGCTAACCTCACTTGTTCTGTGGCTAGGAAGATAATTCAGCCTCAAGTACAGTGTCACTTCTCAGCAGAACTCATAAATCAAGAGTAATTGAGGAGGAAAGCAGTTAAGATTTGGTAAAAAGCAGGAAAAGCTCTCAATGGGAGTATAGTGTATTTGTGTGTTTATTTCAGCAGTAAATCCTAACTGTTTGTGAAAGCTTAAATGTAGACATGACTACCCATAGGAATGGAATTTTAGATAACATTTGAGATGTACTAGGTATGTGAAGCAAATAATTGATTCCAAGAGGCTTGGCTAAGGTGAAGGACAGATGTAGCAGCAGACAAGAATTGCAGTAATAACATTATGATACAAAAAATGCTATCTTAGTGTGTTGGAGCTGCTATAACAAAATACCTTAGACTGGATAATTTATAAATAATAGAAATTTATTGCCGGGTGCGGTGGCTCATGCCTGTAATCCCAGCACTTTGGGAGGCTGAGGCAGGCAGATCACAAGGTCAGGAGATCCAGACCTTCCTGGCTGACACGGTGAAACCCTGTCTCTACTAAAAATACAAAGAATTAGCTGGGTGAGTTGGCGGGCACCTGTAGTACCAGCTACTTGGGAGGCTGAGGCAGGAGAATGGCGTGAACCCGGGAGGCGGAGCTTGCAGTGAGCCGAGATCACGCCACTGCACTCCTGGCATGCAGGAGTCGCCTCGGTGACAGAGCGAGACTCCGTCTCAAAAAAAAAAAAATTTATTGCTCATAATTCTGGAGGCTGAGAAGTTCAAGATCAAGGTGCCAGCAATTTCAGTGTCTGGTGAGGGCCTATTCCTTACAGATGGCACCATTTGTGTTCTTACGTGGCGGAAGGGGCAGGGCAGCTCCCTTCAACCTCTTTTATTAGGACACTAATCCATTCGTGAGGATGGAGCCCTTATGACTTAATCCCATCCCAAAAGGCCCCACCTCTTAATACCAACACAATGGGGATTAGGTTTCAACATGAATTTTGGAGGGACACATTCAGACCATAGCGAGTGTTTATAGTATTAGGACCTGTGGCACATACTGCAGAATGCTGGTATTGATTCTATAAGAAAATCGCCTTTTATGGACTGCTTGTCACAGTGCAGTTTCTTAGGACTCATGTGTAAATTTCCTAGGTAATTCATATGCACATGCTGAGACTTGAGGACCACTGTCATGGGCTTTGCACAGTCTTCCTCCATGAAATAGCTATTGAATGAATAGCGTCTTTATCTCCCCCATGAGCGCCAATAATTGGCCTTACAAGTTACAGAAATTTTTTTATCACATTTATTCAAGTAATATTTGCATTTCTTCCACACACCAGGCATTGTTTGAGGCCCTGAGGGATATAGTGGTGAACAAGACAGAGAGGGTTTCTGTTCTCTCATTGGGGAGTTAGGACAAAATCTTAAGATGAAGTGATGCAGGGTTGGGTTGGAAGGATGGTGCTATGGTTTGAATGTTTCTCCGCAAAATTCATGTTAAACTTAATCCTCGATGTGTAGTATTAAGAGGTGGAGCCTTTAGAAGGTGATTAGAAGAATCAGTATCCTTGTAAAGTATACCAATAAAAGACTTGAGGGAACCTTGTTGGGCCCTTCTACTCCCCTTTCACCAAGTGAGGATGCAGAAAGAAGGCACCATGTTGAATCAGAGAACAAGCCCCTTACCAGACACCAGATCTGCTGGTGCCTTGATCTTGGCGTTTCCAGCCCCTACAGCTGTGCAAAATAAATTTCTATTATTTATAAATTACCCAGTCTGTGTTATTTGGTTATAGCAACCTGAGTGGACTCAGACAGGTGGAGAGGACTGCTTTAGACTGACTGGTCAGGAAAGCCTCTCTGGAGAGGTGGCCTTTCAGCAGAGCCTGGGGGAGGGTGGCACTGGGAGCAGCCAAATGTGCGACCATCTGAGAGGCAAGCATTGCAGACAAAGAGAGCAGTTGAATAAAACCCTAAAGTAACAACAACCTTGGTGTTTTGACATGTTCAAGGAGTGGAAGAGCCTATGGCTGAAGCATAATGATTAAGGAAGCGAGTGGGCTGATAGTAGGCAAGGGTCTGATTATGGAACAGTTCCTAAGCCATGGTAAAGAATTTGAAGTTTGTTCCAAGTGCGGAAGGAAACAGGTGGATAATGTTAAGCCAGGGAGAGATGGGAGGTATTTACATTTTAATAAGAGAATTCAGTTCTTATACAGAGAATGGAGGGGTATGAGGATAGAGGAGGGACATGAATGGAACATTTGAGACCAGTTAGGCTCTAATGCAGTAGCCCAGGCAAAGATAATAGTAGCGTGAACTGTGGATCTGAAGAGAAATGAATAATTTCGGGATGTATTTCAGAGGTAAAGCTGACCACACATTGCAGTGGATTCGATTGGAGGGATGGAGTGAGACTTTAGAATGATTCCTTTTCTTCAGCTACTGGATGGATGGTGGTGGCCTTTATTAATATGAAGAAGATGAAGGAACTTTGAACTCATCCAGGTTCTGGTCATTTAATTCTTTCCTGCAAACAAACATTTTCATTTGTAAGCCAAAATGCAGATTTAGTCATTTCAGTAGGTTTGCTGCCTTTCACTAGTGGTTTGCAAATGGTATTCATTTACACGTACACATAAGGGATCCAAAAGTCTGTTGCATGGTGAACATGGATTCAGAATGCATGGGATCTGGGATTTTAAAACATTAGGCTCTGAAAATTTTAAGGATTGTTCTTTAAGGTCATTTTCTCTTTAGGAACCATTATCAAAGCTTAGAATTCTCAGTTTAGAACAGAAGTTATATTTTAGTCTCTTCCCTCTGTCATTTTTTCTAAATTCCACATTATTTAATCTTTTGGATTTCCATGTTTCTGCCACCTTATTGCATCATTTTCATAATCTAATCAATGTTGTGGTTGTGGGTGTGTTTGCAGGAAATACTCTCTTGATTGCTTCCAAAAAGTTTTCAGTAACTTCTTCCACAGTGGCCTGCATAGTCCTGTTAACTTCGTGAGCAACCTTGCTGATTTTGTTGTTTCCCTTTTCTTTCTTTTCTTTTTTTTTTTTTTTTTTGAGACGGAGTCTCACTCTGTCACCCAAGCTGGAGTGCAGTGATGCTATCTATGCTCACTGCAACCTCTGCCTCCTGGGTTCAAGTGATTCTTCTGCCTCAGCCTCCTGAGTAGCTGGGGCTACAGGTGTGTGCCACCACGCCCAGCTAATTTTTGTATTTTTAGTAGAGACTGGGTTTCACCATATTGGCCAGGCTGGTCTCAAACTCCTGACATCGTGATCCACCCACCTCGGCCTCCCAAAGTGCTGAGATTACAGGCATGAGCCACCGCGCCCTGCCTCCTGCCTCCTTTTCTTTCATTTCTTGTTTTCTTTTGGTTTTTTGTTTTGTTTTGTTTTTTGTTTCGAGATGGAGTTTCACCCTCTCGCCCAGGCTGGAGTACAGTGGCATGATCTTGGTTCACTGCAACCTCCGCCTCCTGGGTTCAAGTGATTCTCCTGCCTCAGCCTCCTGAGTAGCTGGGATTGCAGGTGCCCATCACCACACCTGGCTAATTTTTGTATTTTTAGTAGAGATGGGGTTTCACCATGTTGGCCAGGCTGGTCTCAAACTCCTGACCTCAAGTGATCCACCCGCCTCAGCCTCCTTTTCTTTCATTTCTAATGGGCATCCTTTGGAACTAAGGTGGTCATTTTTACCAACTTCTTAGAGTTACCACTGTTGAACTTAATGCTGTCTACTAACGATTAAATCAAATCCTGGAAGGAGCTTAGATTTCTGATCCCAATTTTGTTTATTTTTATTTTTGTAGAGGCCCTTTCACTTGGCCTCCCAAAGTGCTGAGATTACAGGCATGAACCACCCTGCCTGGCCTGATCCTGAGTTTAAACCAGAGGAAATAAGGGTTGCTTGCTCTAAAACAGGGGTCGTCAACCCCCAGCCATGTACTAGTACCAGCCTGTGGCCTGTTAAGAACCCAGCCACACAGCAGGAAGTGAGCAGCAGGCTAGTGAGTGAAGCTTCATCTGTATTTACGGCCACTCCCCATCATTTGTATTACTGTCTGAGCTCCGCCTCATGTCATATCCGTGGAAGCATTAGATTCTCGTGGGCTCGTGAACCCTATTGTGAACTGCACATGCAAGGGATCTAGATTGTGGCTTCTTATGAGAATCTAATGCCTGATAGTCTATCACTGTCTCCCATCACCCTCAGGTGGGACCATCTAGTTGCAGGAAAACAAGTTCAGGGCTCCCACTGATGATTCTCCATTATGGGGAATTGTATAACTATTTGATTATATATTACAGTGTCATAATTATAAAAATAAAGTACACAATAAATGTAATATGCTTGAATCATTACGAACACCCCCTCCCCCACGACCCTGGTCCGTGGAAAAATGGTCCCCCACAAAAGCAGTCCCTGGTGCCAAGAAGGGTAGGGACTGCTGCTCTAAAATATTTGGAAGTTAGTGAGGTATGTTTACATTATTTGCTGGTAGAAAATTAAAATGGCATTCAGTATTTCCTGTGTTTATTAAGAAAGGTCACTTTGTGTAGATCAGTGGTTTCCAGACTTTGTTGTGCCTAAGCATCACAGGAAATGTATTAACCATGCAAAGCCTGAGAAGTGTCTGATACCACACACCCACAACCAGGCATCTGCTTTGTTAGCAAGCCTCCCAGGTAATTTCAATATAGGAAGAACTGTGGCCACCCCGTGGGAAACAGATCCAGAGGGACACAGATGACTAAGCTTCCAAAACAAGAAGTATTGACCTAACCCATGCATTGACTGCGTCCAACGTCGGAAGAACTGAATGGGAGATTTTCTTTTACCCACATCCATTGATCAAGGTCGAAAAACAACTTGTTGGGCCGAATTTAAGCAGTCCTGACAGAAAATTTATTTCTATTAAATTGTGTTTTGGGAAATAGAATTTTCTGATTTAAGAAACAAGGGACTGTTTCCAAGATTAATTCCTCATAGATCAGTCATTTTTTCCTCAGAAGGATAATACCTATTGAGAGGCAGGTTCTAACTGTGGCTTAGATCTAAAGATTCTTCCCTCATGCCTACCTAGAGGACACGTAAAGGTGACTCGTGGAAAGAACAGATATGTCTTTATATATGTAAAGCAAGTGATATCTGATTTCAAAGAAGACAAAACCAAAAGCTTATTTTTTTAATGATAAGGAATTCCCTTCAGAATAATTTGTAGAAGTGGTGTCCCTAGCTGTTCCAATATTTGCATTCCAAGTGTAGTTTTCTCGTCCCACCTAGATAAGACTAAAGCAGAAGGTTTTGTTGCATTTGCCTCCATTTTCCAGCAATTGAGCAAGTATGTAGCTCTCTTTACTCTCTCTTTTACTCCAGCGATTGATCTCTGGGTACTGTGATTCTTGGGTACTGTGCTTGGCGTCAAGTGTGTTTTATTTTGTAGCAATTACTTCACAAAACTGCAGAGGGCAGCAGAGAGCTGCTGATAGATTTATAATATGGACATAAGCTTGCTGGAGCGAGAGTCTTGGTTTTATCCGTTTGTCTGTTGAGCACATGCTTACCGTAGGATTATTTAAATATGAGATTATTGTTTAAATGTATTTCATGCAAGTTTTTACTATTTAATAATGATAGGTGGGATATACACTTGTAAGCTCCAAGTCAAGTGTGTTTATGTTGTATTCACTGACCTAAAGTAAAATACCCTACTCAGCCACTGCATTGTAGTCTGTTGAAGAGTGGTTTATTTATAAGAGACTAGAGGAGCACTTTCTAACATTTTGCCTTGCTACCCCAGGATTTTAAATTATATCAGTTGAAGTTCTCTAGCTTGGATTTTTGTGTTTTTTGAAGGGTGGTGTTTTTGTTGTCCATTAAAAAATTCAATTCAAGCTACTTCTAATATTTTAAGCAAGTGAATCAATCCATTTGAAGCTCTTAGCACAATGTCTGGCTACATACTAAATATTATGAGTTTTAGCTCATTGAATGAGTTACACAGCCATGGAATCAGGCGTCTTTGGGTAATCTAAGCAGATAGGAGTACTATGTTAGTAAATAGGAAATGACAAGGTAAGATTATAGCCAAGTCATGGATATTTGCTTTACAGGAAGAGTCTTCACTTAGCAATATTAGTATACCATTTTTCATCCTAACTAGCATTTAAAGTAATTTGTCTTCTTTATAGAATATCTTCTTTATGCAAAGCAGTTTATGATGTTTATATCCTTGATTTGCTAATTTTATTCAGAAAGGACACTTGTAATAGTTTCCACCCTTATTTCTTTGTTAGTTAAATGAAAATTAACTCACATATGCTATAGATTCAGGGTAATTCTAGAAATTGAGTTATTCATTCAGCAGACATTTGTTAGTACCTGCAATTAATAGACAAAATTGGCCAGGTGCGGTGGCTCACACCTGTAATCCCAACACTTTGGGAGGCCGAGGCGGGCAGATCACCTGAGGCCAAGTTTAAGACCAGCCTGACCAACAAAGTGAAACCCCATCTCTACTGAAAATACAAAAAAATTAGCCGGGCGTGGTGGCATGTGCCTGTAATCCCCGCTACTCAGGAGGCTGAGGCAGGAGAATCTCTTGAACCCTATAAGCAGATGTTGCAGTGAACTGAGATTGCATCATTGCACTCCACCCTGGGCAAAAGAGCAAAACTCTGTCTTAAAAAAAAAAAAAAAAAGAAAAAGACAAAATTGGTTTGTTTGTTTGTTTTTTTGGGTTTTTTTTTTAATTATTTTTTTATTTTTTTTGAAATAGGGTTTTGCTCTTTTGCCCAGGCTGGAGTGCAGTGACGCAATCATGGCTCATTGTAACCTCCGGGGATCAAGTGATCCTTCCGCCTCAGCTTCCCAAGTAGCTGGGACTACGCCCAGCTAATTTTTTTTTATTTTTAATAGAGGCATAGTCTTGCTATGTTGCCCAGGCTGAAGTTTTCTTGAAGAATATGGTTTTCTCTGTCAAGAAACTTATAATTCAGCCAGGAAGACATGTAACTATGCTTACCTTTTTATTTTAGGGAGTTTCGTGTTTTATCAGTATACTCTGGTTGGCATGTAAGTGTCGGGGAGCAATGGGTGGAGCCTTCTCTGTGCTGTGTACATTAGCACAGTGCCTGCACATTATGTGCCGTAAGTTTGTTGAAAAACTGTCATTACTGAGGTAGGAGTTTCAAGTCCTTACTGGAGGCTGTATTTAGCTCTTGAAAGACAAAAATTATTTCCCAGGTGGAGAGTTCTATTTTAACTTTTTATTTTTGAAATAACATTTTTTAGAAAGTAGCAAAAAACAGATTCCAGCTTCCCCTAGTTTTAACAGCTTACATAGCCATAGTGAAGTTATCAAAACCAGGAAATAAACATTATTACAGCGCTATAAACTACAGACCTTATTCAGATTTCATCACATTTTCCATGAACGTCATCTTTTCTGTTCCAGGACCCATTGCATTTAGTTTTCGTGTCGCCTTAGTTTTCTCTAGTTGATGATAGTTCCTGTGTCTTTTTTTTTCTTTTCTTTTTTTTTTTTAAGAGAGACTAGAATAGCCCAAGCTGGAGCACAGTGGCATGATCATAGCTTACTGCAGCCTCAAACTCCTGGACTCAAGTGATCCTCCTGCCTCAGCCTCCCTCATAGCTGGGACTGCAGACACTTGCTGTCACACCCAGCCAATTTTTTTTTTTTTTTTTTTTTTTTTTTTTGTAGGACATGGGGTTTTGCTTTGTTGCCCAGGTTGATCTTGAACTCATGTGCTCAAGTGATCCTAGCACCTCAAAAGTAATAATAATAATAATAGAACAACCTAAGTCCTGTGGTCCAAGCCCTTGATTCAGTGAGGAAAGGTTTGTTTTTGTTTTGTTTTGCTTTGTTTTTTGAGACCAGGTCTTGCTCTGTCCCCCAGGCTGGAGTGCAGTGGCATGATTCCATAATTCCACTGTAGCCTCGACTTCCTGGGCTCCAGTGATCTTCCCACCTCAGTCTCCAGAGTAGCTGGGACTGCAGGCATGAGCCCCCATGCCCAGCTAATTTTTGTATTTTTATTTATTTATTGTTTTGTTTTGTTTGTTTTGAGACGAAGTCTTACTGTGTCACCCAGGCTGAAGTGCAATGGTGCAATCTCAGCCCACTGCAACCTCTGCCTCCCAGGTTCAGGTGATTCTCCTGCCTCAGCCTCCCAAGTAGCTGGGATTACAGGCACCCGCCACCGCACCTGGCTAATTTTTATATTTTTTATAGAGTCGGGGTTTGATCACGTTGGCCAGGCTGGTCTCAAATTCCAGACCTCAGGCGATCCACCTGCCTTGGCCTCCCAAAGTGCTGGGATTACAGGTGTGAGCCACTGCGCCCAGCCTAATTTTTGTTTTTCAATAGAGACGGGGTTTTGCCATGTTGCCCACGCTGGTCTCAAACTCTTGAGCTCAAGCAGTCCACACTCCTTGGCCTCCTGAAGTGCTGAGATTACAGGTATGGGCTACCACACCCAGTGAGATTTATTTTTAACATAGGTCTCAAAATGACTATAGATCAGAACTCTGAAACTAAATAACATGTTTTGGAGCAGTGTCATCCTCTTTTCAAATCCCTAGTTCTTGACACCAAGGGAATTACAAGTGACTTTTTCTTTAGAACTATGAAGCATATAAGTTCTGTGTGTTCACCTTTTTGCAGCAGTTTCTGTGCGTTACTCAGTTCTATTTCCTGCAAACAATTCTTTATTTCCACACCTGTGGAAGACAGTATGGTCTTGTGGTTAAGAGCATGAACTTTGTTGTTTTGTTTTGTTTTGCTTTGTTTTGTTTAAAAGACAGGGTCTAGCTTCGTTGCCAATGCAACTCCTGGGCTCAAGCGATTCTCCCACCTCAGTCCCTCAAGTACTTGGGACTAAGGTGTGCACCACCTCACCTAAAAACATTAACTTGGAAATGTTACATCTGTCCTAGCTCTATCATTTAACTTGGCATAAAATGGGATCATAAGGATTAAATGACTAGCAGACAAGCGCAATCAGGAACTATTAACTATAGCTATTAAGTTAAAATTCAATGAACATAGACCATAAAATATTTCAGGTCTAGAATAGAACATAGAAGATCTCTTAAAAATCATTTTTAGATACTTGGTTTTCTAAAGGTTGCAAGCGTACATTCCACAATGTTATAAAAGTATGATAACCTCAATTATTTAACTCCTTCAAGTTATGAAGAAAAGTTGTTTGGCTAGGGATGTCGTGGTGAGAGAATTTAGAAAGGAGTACACTGGAAGCTTCTGAGGTTCTGGCAGTGCTCTCTATCTTAATTTGTATAGTAGTTTTGTGAATGTATATTTTGCAACAGTGTACTAAGTGGTACATTTCTGTATGTTTTTCCGTGTGTATTGTACCTCTGGTTGTTTAAGCAATTTCTGATATTGGGGTATTGAAATCTTCAACTAGTGTTGGATTGTCTGTTTCTCCTCTGAATTCAGTTTTTCCTTTATGTTTTTATGGTTCTGCTGTTAGATACGTATACACCTATAATTGTTATATTTTCCCAATTTGTTGACCTTTTTACCATTATGAAATACCCCCTTTTTTGGTCTCCAGTAATATATCTTGTCTTTTTTTTTTTTTTTTTTTTTGAATAAGAGTTTCACTCTTGTTGCCCAGACTGGGTGCAGTGACCGGATCTCAGCTCACTGCAAGCTCCGCCTCCCGGGTTTACGCCATTCTCCTGCCTCAGCCTCCCGAGTAGCTGGGACTACAGGCGCCCGCCACCTCGCCCGGCTAGTTTTTTGTATTTTTTAGTAGAGACGGGGTTTCACCGTGCTAGCCAGGATGGTCTCGATCTCCTGACCTCGTGATCCGCCCGTCTCAGCCTCCCAAAGTGCTGGGATTACAGGCTTGAGCCACCGCGCCCGGCCTATATCTTGTCTTAAAGCCTATTTTGTCTGATAGCACTTCAGCTACTTCTCTTAAGGTTGCTGTTTACACAGTACCTTTTTTTATACTTTTACTTTCAAACTGTATATGTCTTTGAATGTAAAGTATGCATCTTATAGTCGGCATATGATTGAATCTTGTTAAATCCAGTGTGATAATCTCTGCTCTTTGAGTTGTTTAGTCCATTCATATTTAATCTGCTTATTTATATGGTTGGATTTACATTAGTCATTTGTCTTTTACAAGTCTCATGTATTCTTTATTCCTGTTTCTTTTTTACTGCCTCTTTTTGTATTAGATAATATTTTGTGCATGCTATTATAATACTTTGGATTTTATTAACTGTTTACTTTTAGCTATTTTCTTAATGGTTGCTGTAGGAATTGTAATGCACATCTTTTTATAGTCTACTTTAGTTTTCCGGAATTTTTTTGTTTTTGTTTTTGTTTTTGAGACAGGGTCTCACTCTGTTGCCCAGGCTGGAGTACAGTGGCTGCAATCATGGATCACTGTGGCCTCCACCTCCCTGGGCTCAAGTGATCCTCCCACCTCAGCCTCCTGAGTATCTGGACTACAGGTGCACACCACCATGCCCAGCTAATTTTTGTATTTTTTGTAGAGATGGAGTTTTGCCGTTGCCTAAACTGTTCTCACACTCCTGAGTTCAAGCGATCCACCTGCCTTGGCCTCCCAAAGTGCTGAGATTACTGGCGGGAGCCACTGTGCCCAGCCCTACTTTAGTTTAATACTACTTATTCTCAGTGAACTGTATTGATAGAAGCTTTGCTTTAGCATAGCTCCATTTCCTGTCCTCCACTTTGAACTATCATTGTCATGTACATTATATCAATATATGTTGTAAACCTAACCACTGAGTGTCATTTTATAATCTTTTGTCTTTTAAAGAAATTAAAGAAGAGAGAAAATAACATTAGAGTCTTATATCTGCTTACCATTTCTGGTGTTCTTCATTTCCTCCTGTGGTTTTGAGTGACCATCTACTGTCATTTCCTCCAGCCTGAAGGACTTTAATATGTTTTGTGAGGCAGATTTCACAGCAGTAAATTCCCTTTGTTCATTGTGAAAGTCTTTATTTTGCCTTCATCTTGAGGTAGTTTTGTTAAATGTATAATCTGTCTTGAAAATTTTTCTGGTTCACCATTTTAAATATATCATTACACTGCCTTCTGCCCTCCACTGTTTCTGGTGAGATGTCAGAAATTAATAGTCTTGTTGTCTTTTATCATTTTTCTCTTGTGGCTTTATTTTCTCTTTATCTCTCATCACTCTTGACACAGTGGTGTCCTCAGATGTAGATCTTTCTAGTCTACTTGAGGTTCACTGAGATGAGCTTCTTGGATCTTTAGATTAACATTTTTCATCAAAATTTTAAAGTTATCAGCCTTTATTTCTTCAAACATTTGTTCTGTTCTCTTTCTTCCCTTCTTCTGGGTCTTCCATTCATGTCAAGAGGGTCCTATTCATTTTTCTTCAGTCTTTTTGTTTTCATTCTTCAGCTTGGATAATTTTTTCCAATACAATTTCAAGTTTACTTATTCTTTTTATTTTTTGAAGCAAAGCCACACTCTCTGGCCTAGGCTGTAGTGCAGTGGCACAATCATGGCCTCAACTTCCTGGGCTCAGGCGATCCTCCCACCTCAGCCTCCAGAGTAGCTGAAACCACAGGTGCGCACCACCACACATGGCTAACTTTTTTGGCTTTTTGCCAGAAACAGGGTTTCACCATGTTGCCCAGAATGGTCCAAACTCCTGATTCGGGCGGTTCACCCACCTCGACCTCCCAAAGTACTGGGATTACAGGTGTGAGCTACTGCCCCGGCCTGTCCAGTTTTACAGTTGGCTTTAAGGAAAAGGATTTTGACAACCTCCTTACTTCACCACATCAGAAATTCCACCTATTTTTGAACTGTGTAAATAATTTTTTTTATTTTCAAAAAATAAAATCAGAAAGGATGAGAAAAAAAACAAGCCTTAAAATTGACTGTAAACAGAAACAAATTACATAACAATCATGAATTGATTATATAGAAAAGATAATTCCATTAACTTTGGACACAGACTCTGACTGCAACAAAACCTTGAACTTTACATAGTAGGTTCATTGTTGGTAATGATATTCGTATAGTAATTTTGGAACTCTTGTTTATTGTAGGATAGAGCAAATTAATAAAGTCACTCTTCTGAGAACCAGAGTTTTCACTGTGGAGGAATGTGAGGAAGAACCCTGTGTTGTTGGATTTCACTTGTATGTGTTCTTTGGACTCATAAGGGTTTCATTTTGTTTAAGATGTATTTCCTGGGTTTCTTCACAGAGAGGGCCTAAAAGCAATAACACCCTGGTAACAGTGAACACACTGACACCAGATCTTTGTTTCTAAACACTGTTCCACACTAAAAGAATCCAGCACTCAGCTGAATGGGGTGACTCACACCTGTAATCTCAGCACCTTGTAAGGCTCTAGTGGGAGGATCACTTGAGCCCAGGAGTTTAAGACCAGTCTAGGCAACATAGTGAGACCCCCCCTCCGCCATCTCTACAAAAAAAAAAAAAAGCCAGACGTGGTGGTATGCACCTATGGTCCTAGATCCTGAGGAAACTGAGGTGGGGGGATTGCTTGAGCCCAGGAGGTTGAGGCTGCAGTGAGCCATGATCTCTTTAGCCTGGGTGGCAAAGCGAGACCCTGCCTTTAAATAAGTAAGTAAGTAAGTAAAAATTGGCCTAGGACTTCTTGGAGATATGGCCAGATCTAGGGTAGGCAAAGTACAGAATACTACACCCAGAATATTACGTAAACCTGCAACAAAGTTAAATAAACCCAGGTAAAATACCCACGCAGATTCTGGAAGTGGGCTAGGGAGGCTTGAACTTGAAATCCTAGAGAACTCGGTTACCTGGAGCATAGTTTAAAAGGGCCGTATGGGATATGGGTGGGGCCCACAAGAGGGGGCCCTTGACGAGAGACTCTTCTGCCCAGGTCTGAGGGCCAAAAAGCTTCTACAACGCATGAAACCATTTAAGCATTAAGTAACACTCCAGATTTTTTGCAGTGCTTTTGTTGTGTTCATAATTTAAAACAATCTCTAAGGCAGAATTGAATTACAAAATTAAAAGCAGTGTGTATAGTCTGCATTCAAAGAAAGATAATGTGGGAAAATAAGTAAAAGGTGGCCCCAGGGAGGAGCTATGGTTTGTACTAGACTTTGAAAACTACAGAAAATTTGGTGTGAGAGAGTTGGGAGGAGAATATGAAAGAGGAGAATATGAAAGAGATACTCCATGGAAGGACATGGGGGACACATAAGCAAACAAATGGGATGAGGGAAAAGCATGGTAAGCTTTGAGAGACAATAGTGAGATCAGACTGTCTAGCAAAGAGGACTTGTGTTGCATAGGTTGAGTTGGTTGGAACAGAAGCTTGATGTAGTGTGAACAAGAGATTTCTGAACCTTGATTTTTCTCATCTGTAAAATGAGTCAAGACCTCCATGTCCACCTCTCAAAATTATCTTGAAAAACAAATGAGCTAATGTATGTGACAGCAGATTTTCAGCAGTGAAGCGCTGTACTGGTGTAGGTTGTAATGAATTTTGAATACCAAGTTGAGAAGTTTACAGTTGTGGTAGTAACTTTTCAAATAAGCTCCATTCTTTGAGAGCATTATCTGTTTGGGACTTTCCTTGGCAGTTCCTGTGATCATTTACAATGCAGGATAATGTCACTATTTCCCCCTAAGTTTTCAGTGATGGAGAAGAAAGTACTGAGTAAAGGGCCTTGTAAAATTTCTTTGGTTTCCATTTCTATAAAAGTATAATTCAAAATCAGATATTTCCCTGTGAGGCCTCTCTGGAATGTGTTAAGAGGCATTGTGGAGGTATGTAAGGGCTTTAACCACATTAGAAGCTTCTGTTCATAGAACAGAACCTGGAAAGACTCCCCTGATAGTGCTGCAGAATATCAGCACTGCCAGCTCACGTATGTGTGAGTGCTTCTGGCACCTAGCACGCTAAGGAAGACCCGTACACAATTTATCATATCTAGCCTCGGATTCCAGTAATATTGTACTGTATGCCTGTCATCCTTTGGAGAAAGAATATATTCAGCAGAAAAAAACTCCAGTCTTTGTACTGGGATCATCAATTCAGTCTCGGCACAGCTGGGAAATAGTTCAACTTGCTCCTCAAAGTGCTATTTTTAGCTGTTTCCAAGGAGATGTTCAGCATGATACTGATAATTGCATTACTCTTAATTTGCACAGTCTGTGGAGAGGGAAGCAGCAGTTCTTTTTCAGTGTTTACTACTCAGTGGGCCCCATTGGGTTGTGAGTTATCAGTTGAAACAATGGAATACCTTACTTAGAGTAATTGACCTCAGCTCACACCTATAATCCTGGAACTTTGGGAGGCCGAGGCAGGCAAGTCACTTGAGGCCTGGAGTTTAAGACCAGCCTGGGCAACATGGTGAAACCCCATCTCTACTAAAAATATAAAAAATTAGGCAGGTGTGGTAGCGCATGCCTGTAAACTCAGCTACTCAGGAGGCTGAGGCACGAGAATCACTTGAACCTGGGAGGTGGAGGTTGCAGTGAGCCAAGATCACACCACTGCACTCTAGACTGGGTGATGGAGTGAGAGTCTGTCTCAAAAAAAAAAATAATAATAATAACCTCAGAATTACATTCTGGAGCCTTTCGCTTGGCTAGGTCAACTTTCAGTCCTTCAAGTTAGAAAGACAAGATGAGGGCTGGGCACACTGGCTCACACCTATAATCCCAACACACTGGGAGGCTGATGTGAGAAGACTGCTTGAGCCCAAGAGTTTAAGACCAACCTGGCCAACACAGTGAGACCCCATGTCTACTAAAAACAGAAAAAAATTACCTAGGGGCAGGCAGTGGTGCTTGCTTATAGTCCCAGCTACTCAGAAGGATTGCTTGAGCCCAGGAGTTCAAGGTTACGGTAAACTCTTATGGTGCCACTGCACTCCAGCCTGGACAACAGAAGGAGACCCTGTCTCTGAAAATAAAAATAAAGACATGGTGAGTATTTCTCAAGCTGGCTGCTCCGGCTGGCCCTCAGCACTAATTCCTTTCTGAATACTTGGGTCTTGGCTTTGCCCATTGGGAACTTGATGTTACAAATTTCCCAAAGAATGATTGGTCTCCTAAAACATGAATACACACATACACACTTACTTCACAAGAGCCTGATCTGGCAGTCTGATTGATTCATCTGTGTTCATAGAAGATTCCTAATGAGTTGGCTCTGAAGAGAAGATTATAGATCAGAAAGTAGCTTAAGATTTACAGTTAATGCTAAAGAAATTGAAAACTCCTAAAGGATGGGCATTAAGCTCTAGTGACTTGATGATTTAACCCCTCTATGAAGAATTTGTTTCTTAAATAACTGTTAACTGAATTTGTTATGTTCTCTTTGCTTGCCAACATCCAATACCCCTTCCTATTTGGAGGAATTATCTTGGGTTGTGATCTTATTGAGTGGCAGTACCCCATGTCTCTCACTTCATGCTCTGACAACCAAGGCTTGTGATCGATGCTTGGTATATTAGATGCTTCTGACCAAGACCTTGAATCTAGATTGAGTGAAGCAAAGAAAATGGAATGGTTAGAGTTGATTTGCTACCACCGCAGCCCTGTCCTGGCAAGTCTTTCACTAAAAGACACTCATGCATTCTGTTTCTGCTTCTTAACAAAGCCTCCTTGAGTTCTACCTGCTTTCTTTTTTTTTTTTTTTTTTTTTTTTTTTGAGACGAGTCTCACTCTGTCGCCAGGCTGGAGTGCAGTGGCACAACTTTGGCTCACTCCAACTTCCGCCTCCCAGGTTCAAGCAATTCTCCTACCTCAGCTTCCTGAGTAGCTGGGACTACAGGCACGCACCACCACATCCAGCTACTTTTTTTTTTTTTTTTCTTTTTGGTATTTTTAGTAGAGACGGGGTTTCACCATGTTGGCCAGAATGGTCTCGACCCCTTGACCTCATGATCCGCCCACCTTAGCCTCCCAAAGTACTGGAATTACAGGCGTGAGCCACCGTGCCCGGCCAAGCTCTACCTGCTTTCTAAGCCTATTCTTTAAGCCTCTCATTGATTCTGTGAACGCTGATGTCTTTCCAGTGAGCCTGCCCCCTAAAGTTTTTTGCTTAAGATAGTCTTTTGCTTGTATCCAATAACCCTAATCAATACAGTAGAGATCATTACAATCCAAGCATCTTTCTTATGGGTAGTACTAGGTAAATATGGCCATGTTCTTATATTTTATTTTTTTCTGAATTCCTTTAGAATAGCCCTTCCCTCAGATACATTATATCTTAAAATGAATTTTTATGTGTATCTGCTATGTGTCTGGCACATAGTACCTATCATAAAAATTAGATTCACTCTATACTTACCTTTTAGTTTCTTCATTGAGATTCGTCAAGTGCTGTGTTTAATCCGCAGTGTAATAATAAGACATTTGGGAAATACCCGGTCTCATCAATAGCATATTGACAAATCTTTTCCAGAGAAAGAATATTTTTACTTTGGTTCCTATATTAGTCCGTTTTCACACTGCTATTAAGAATTGCCTGAGACTGGGTGATCTATAAACAAAAGAGGTTGAATTGACTCACAGTTCCACATGTCTGCAGAGGCCTCACGAAACTTACAGTCATGGAGGAAAGTGAAGGGGAAGCTGATGGTTTTAAAGTGTGGCACTTGAAAACCATCAGTTCTCATGAGAGTGAACTCACTATCATGAGAACAACATGGGAGAACCCCGCCATGATCCAGGGTCCGTCCCTCGACCTGTGGGGATATTTGGGTAGGGACACAGACCATATCAGTTCCTAATGCTAAAAAGAACAGTTGTTTAGGTTCCAGGCTTCTCTTGTGCATGAAATACCCTGCTCAAACTGTATTTCCTCCCTTTGAGATTATTTAGTCAGAAGCTTCAAGAAGGAAGAAAGAACTCAGCACAGTGGTGTGCACCTATAGTCCCACCTACTCAGGAAGCTGAGGCAGGAGGATCACTTGAGCCCAAGAGTTCAAGGTTATAGTGTGTGTTGATCACATCTGTGAATAGCCACTGTACTCAAGCCTGGGCAACATAGCGAGACCCTATCTCTTTAAAAAATAAAAAGGGGGGGACTTTGGGGGGATTCTCTCTTTTGGGGGGGTTTTGTTGTTTTTATTTTAAAGCACTGTCAAAAGGTGGCAGGCAGGCAGACTCTTCTGGTTTGGCTTGTGCCAGTTATATTGTTAAGATGTTCCAGAAGAAAGTGCACACACTCAGCGGGTGTCTACTTGGCTTTGCAGGAAAATATTCTCTCAGCCTTTGTATTTGATGAGTTTTTGGCCATCTGTGCGAGTTTCTGTGTTGTTTGAATAAGCTAAGAAAAGACAGACTAATTTATTTAGGTTTCTTCACATTTTCCTGTGTTAACCTGCTAACAGTATACTGCCCTAACCCTACAGACATGGCTTGTCCCCGCAAATGTGCTCTCCTCGCATACTGTGTCTCCTTCATGACACAAACCATGAAGGGTTCTTATATCTATAAGGATTAAAGTACTTATTTCACAGAAAATAATAGCTGATTTTTTATTGAGCCCTTATTTGCTAGTCACTGTATCAGCAGCTTTACATATATTATTACATTAATCCATTAAACAGTATTCCATAATACTATTAAAGCTTCATTTTTGAAATGAAGAGACTAAGGCTCAGAAAGATTCTGAAACTTGTCCAAGGTCACATAACTAGTAAGTACTGGAAGCTAGAATTTGAATTTACACTGGTATGTACAACAGTGGGTATGTTATTTAGTTTCATTTCTGAGTAAGTAGAAATTAAGTGATACTATAATTATCATTCCATGCAAAAGCCAGAAACATAGAAAGCAAAAGACATGCCAAGAAAACCTACATTTTTTTGTTTTAAACATCAAGAATCAAATTGGTAATTAGCCCGATGGTCATGTGTTTTTTTTCCTCTAACACTGTACAAGGTTTTGGTGAAACTGATCCAGTTCTCAAAAGTCAGACTGTTGCTTATTAAATAGGCTTGTGTGTAAAGAAAGCTCACCTTTTTGTTCACGTATAATAATATTGAGAAATTATGTAATTCTCCGATCTCTTTCAGAAAAGAAGAGAAGAGAGCACTAGACTAAAGGAGGAGGGAAATGAACAGTTTAAGAAAGGAGGTAAGATAACTTTCAGCACTGATAATCTGGTCATCTTGACTCCTCATCCTGTTATAGAGTCTGTGAAGAAATCCCAAAGAACATTTGAAGAAACCCCAAAACCAAACTTCACAACACAATGTTGCTTCCCAGTACCTTGGCATTTTGGATTTTTAAACAGGCCAAATTATTCATCTGATGGTGACAAGTTACCATTTGTCTCTTGGCACATGCATGGTCTTTCTGTAATCCACTATCCGTTAATCTAGAATCAAGGGTGAAACTCTGAGGTCTTGCTTTGAAAAACACTAACCTGGAAAGTTAAAAGGTTATGTGCTGCGTTGCTGTAAAAGCAGAGTCCCCACTCCTCACCTGCTGTGGGGCTGTAAAAGCAGGCCTGACTGCTCTGGTACGGCCTAGGGCTGCCTGTCCTTTGGTTGTTCCTGCTTTCTTTCTTTTTTTAAATTCTCCAGACTGCTTCAGAAGGGTTGCTCTTTCATGTGCCATTTTCTTTGGATGCCTTAAGTAGAGAGATTCTTCATGTCCTGCATTTTCTACATTTGCTTAGAAATAAGTTGGTGGGGTTCATTCTGATAATTTGGGGTAACTAGTTGATCTTAGAGCAAAAGTCTTCTGTCACATCTCAAAGTATATATCCGTCAGAAATCTAGGCGTGTTAAGATTTTTCCCCAGTTATTTTCAGGTTTTTTATTTTTTTCTTTTTTTCCCCAAAAGTTACCCTATTATCTGATTTCAGATTTTAATTTTTTTTCTTCTATTTCCTGGTTTAGTAATCATTAATATTTTTTTCTAATAGAATAAATACTTCTAATTTTGAAAGCATATTTTTTGTATGTTAATATTAAATATTTCAAACCTGAGAAAGGAGTACATAGGCAATTTTCTGTTAGTATCCTGACCATAATTCTCTTTTTCGCCATTTTCTCTTTTAAGGTCTTGATTTAAATATTGATTTTTACATTGTTCCTTTTAGCTCTATCAAATGTCTCTCTTCAAACATTTCACAGATGCCGTTTTAGCCAGGTTGACTGTATGAAAGCACAACAGATTTAATTAAAACAAATATACTTTTTTTCTTTATCTCAGGCCATGGATCCCAGAGTTTAGTCTCTTTCCTCTCTCTAGGTCTCTAACCTCCTTTGAAAACTCCTTTCTGAATTGCCCAGCCAAATGAAAACTGAATATTGAGGGAATGCCAGGACTCCTGAGTATTGAGGGCTTGTCGCTGACAGCATGTTCAGCTGTCAGTTCACCAAGCACAGTCTGTGAGGTTGGCACAAGTGAGCACTGTTCCTTTAAAGAGAGAAGAAAGGAGGAAGTGATTTTTACTGCCCTGGACTTAATAGACTATGACCATCTTTTAACTCGAAACCTTCATCCTATGAATGGAAAACAGTGCTTCTGAGATCCTGCGGAATATAGTAGTATCAGGAATAAAATCATAATGACCACTCATCCTTTATCTTATCATCCTCAGATTATATAGAAGCTGAAAGTTCTTACAGTCGAGCCCTTGAAATGTGCCCATGCTGCTTCCAAAAGGAGAGGTCGATTCTGTTTTCAAATAGAGCTGCAGCAAGGATGAAACAGGTATGTATCTTTGACCTTTTCTTTTTAAAAAGCACATGGACTTGCAGTCTTTTCATACCATAGTTTCTCTCCAAAAACTAGCATAGAGGTTGCTGCCTCCCTTTTCCTGCCCATATATGTTCCTGATGTAAAGGCCACAGGGAGAATAGAAAATCTTTTGAAAAACTTGAGTGAGATTACTGTTAACATTCCCCGTTAAAGTAGCTGAGTGAATACTTTCATGGAAGGAGGGCTGGCAAGTTTTTTGCTAAACTAGGGCAGGTTAATGAAGCAGTGAACCAAGCAGTGCATGTCCTAGAATAGCTCTAGATCCTTATTTTAGGCCTCTGGAATTCTAGATAAACATGCAAAGGCACAGGGAAACACCAGTGAAAACTCTGGGCTTTAAAGCATCTTTAAAGATGGTTATTCCTAGGATTCTGACTTTTCTGTTCAAAGTATGGACACTTGGAGAAATCTCCAACAGTTGGGATACAAGGTACCCCTAAATGCAAAATAGGTGTCAAGGAACTTTAAAGACATTTTGTATTTCCAAAGGATTGAGAACCTAGTATAACAAGGTGAGTGTGGAATAAGTGAGAGTACAAATATATTTGTTTTATACCGTGATGGTATTAAAAGTTAGATTTGGGCCAGGCACAGTGGCTCATGCCTGTAATCCCAGCACTTTGGGAGGCCAAGGCGGGCGAATCACATAAGGTCAGGAGTTTGAGACCAGCCTGACCAACATGGTCAAACCCCATCTCTACTAAAAATACAAAAATTAGCCAGGCATGGTGGTGAGCCTGTAATCCCATCTACTCAGGAAGCTGAGGCAGGAGAATCTCTTAAACCCTGGAGGCGGAGGTTGCAGTGCACTACACTCCAGCCTGGGCGACAAGAGTGAAACTCCGTCTCAAAAAATAAGTTAGATTTCTTTCTGATTTGTCTGATTTTCCTAGTTAGTCTTCATAATCATTGGATTGAAATGGGAGTGGTTTGTTTTTTTTTAAAACAATACCACTTTTAAAACTATGGCTACTTACATTCAGAGCGCAAAGGATAGGTTATTTAACATAGCTTTAAGCAACCATGATGCTGACTCAAGATTGGGAGTGGCAGTTTTTTCATTTGTTTAGATCAGATATCTCTTTGGATACTGTCTGAAATTCTCAAATGCCTCTACTACAGTCACTTTAGGTGACAAGGTTTTTTTGTTTGTTTGTTTGTTTTTGAAAGGCCCCAGGGCAGGGATGGGGGTGTGTGCTTGAATGCTTGGACATGCAGAAAGGTTACGGGTTTTTTTACCGGAACTTGTATAGGATTCAACAAAGCGGAGTGTTTTTGGACTATTTCATGCGGCATGAGAGAAGAAATAATTTTAGAGTATACAAACCAACATTTTGTATCAGAGAAAACAAAACAATTGGTTTAAGTTTATTTAAAACAATATTCTTTAATGTATCTCACCAGCAATCAGAATTAACATCTAACAGTTTTTACACCTACCTGGAAAATTCTCATCTTTTGGATTTGCTTCTCCATTTTGCCACATTCTTAGACTGGACATTGTCATTGTGAAATAGGATCAAGGATGCGCCTTCAGTATCAGGGGAAATACACCATACCCAGTTGGTTCCTGGGATTTGGGATTCTTTGTTTCCACAGTTGCCCAAGTTATTAATATTTCTAGGTTTGGGCTGGCATAAATAGTCTGGTTCTTGAGTTAAGAAAATATATGGTCTTGCTAGTAGTTTTTCTGTCACATCTGAGGAAAACTCAAAAGAGCATTGCTCTATGATTGCTTCCTGTTCAAAGAATAGTTTTGTTGGTGAAGTTTTCTGTTCTTTTAAGTTGCATTCTTTTTTTTTTTTTTTTTTTTTTTTTTATTGGAGTCTCGCTCTGTCACCCAGGCTTGCGTGCAGTGGCATGATCCCAGCTCACTGCAACCTCTGCCTCCCGTGTTCAAGCGATTCTCCCGCCTCAGCCTCCTAAGTAGCTGGAATTACAGGTGCCCGCCACCACACCTGGATAATTTTTGTATTTTTAGTAGAGACGGGGTTTCACCATGTCGGTCAAGCTGGTCTTGAACTCCTGACCTCATGATCCGCCCACCTTAGCTTCCCAAAGTGCTAGAAAGGCATGAGCCGTCGTGCCTGGCCTTAAGTTGCATTTTTAATACTTTATGAAGACTCTAAAGTGAGAGACTTGATAACTTCTAGGATTAGTGCCCTGACACAATTTAAGGAGCATATTCTAAGTTTTTCAAGGAAATGATGGTTTAACTGCTTTGAGAGGTAAAGACGAAGAATTTCTGAAAGGCAGGTTTGCAAGCTTAGCATCCCTGACATAGTGCCCCTGGCCACCCTTCACATTTCATATCTGGAGAGAGAAAAGGTAACCTGGAGTTAGGGCAGAGTTTCAGCTCTAGGTCTTGCTAGCTACACAAGAGCAGAGCCCTAAAAGAATAGGTTCTCTTTTTCTTTTTTTAACTACTGTCCTTATATATTATATACATTGTTTTATATGTATAGTTAGATTTGTTTCTCCTTATATATTGTGTACATTTTTGTCCTTATGTATTATGTATATTGTTTTATATAGATAGCTACCTATATATAAAAATTATGAAAGAATGATAAAGTTGTGATTTGTTTTTTTCACACACTCCACTTTGGGGGCTACCATTGTAAGCAGTAGACAACACCTGGGTCTTCTGAGGTATTAGTAGACTATAAGCCTCAAGCAAAAGTTTCTGCAAGAAAATTCCGTAATTCCTTGGTTTGAAGAGGACAGTGCACTACAGCTTAATAATCACTTCTAGGCACACAAAGAATACCACCACAACAGCTGTACACATAAATTGTAAAGATTTATTTCTATTTCAGAAACTGTGAAATTATGTGTCTTTGACTTACAGAAATGTGATAAGTTGGAGAAATACTGACATATAAAGTTATACAGATTTCTTTAAAGGACTTCTTAGAGTTTTCAATACTTGAATTGGTATGCTGAACATTGGAAGAGAAATAAAAAAGTTCCCAGATGACCCTGAAACCTTTTTTGTTTTGTATATTGTGGTAGGATACAGATAACATAAAGTTGGCCATTTTAAAGTACAGTCGTGAGTCACATAACAACAGGCATACATTCTGAGAAATGTGTTATTAGGTGATTTCATCATTGTGCGAACATCATATACTTACACAAATCCAGATGGTATGGTCTACTACACACCTAAGCTATATGGCATAGCCTATTGCTCCTAGGTTACAAACCTGTACAGTATGTTTCCGCACTGAGTACTGTAGGCAGTTGGAACACAATGGTAAGTATTTGAGTATCTAAACAGAAAAAGTGCAGTAAAAATGCAGTATAAGATATTTTTCAAATGGTGCATCTGTATATATAGATATATACACACACACACATATGTGTACACACACACATACATATACCGTAAATACCATGAATGGAGCTTGCAGGACTAAAAATTGCTCTAGGTGAGTCAGTGAGTGAGTGGTGAGTGAATGTGAAGGCCTAGGACATTACACTATTGTAGACTTCATAAATATGTTACATTTAGGCTTCACTAAATTTATTTTATTTTTCTTTAATAAATTCACCTTGGTTTACTGTGCCTTGTTTTCTTTATCAACTTTTAAATTCTTTTAAACTCTTTTGTAATAGCCTAAAACATAAACATGTTGTACAACTACAAAAACATTTTCTTTATATCCTTATCTTCTGAGCCGGGGCAGTATCTTGCTCTTTTGCCAGGGCTTGAGTGCAATGGCATTGTCATCACTCACTACAGCCTTGAACTCCTGGACTCATGCAATCCTCCCACTTCAACCTCCCAAGTAGCTGGGACTACAGACCTGCACTACCACGCCCAGCTAATTTTGTTTGGTTTTCTTTTAATTTTTTTTTTAATTTTTTAAGAAATGGGGTCTTGTTGTGTTTCACAGATTAGTATTGAACTCCTGGCCTCAAGTGGTCCTCCTGCTTCAGCCTCCCGAGTCACTAAGATTATAGGCGTGAGCCACCATGCCCAGCTATATCCTTATTCTATATACTTTTTTCTATTAAATAGTGGTTTGTTTTTTCTGTTTTTTTTTTTTTGTTTTTCACTTTTTAAACTTTTCTGTTGAAAACTAGGATGCAAATACACACAGTAGCCTAGGCCTACACAGGATCAGGAGCATCAGTATCACTGTCTTCCACCTCCACATCTAGTCCCACTGGAGGGTCCTCAAGAGCGACACATACATGAAACTGTCGTCTCCTATGATAACAGTGCCCTCTTCTGGAATACTTCCATACTTCCTGTAGGACCTGTCTGAGGCTGTTTGATGGTAAACTTTGTTTTAGTGGAAGGAGTGCACTCTTAACATAATAAAAAGTAGTGTATAGTAAATACATAAACCAGTAACAGCCATTTTTTATCAAGTGTTATGTATATGTTATGCTTTCTCTTTTTTTTTGGAGATGGAGTCTCACTCTGTTGCCTAGGCTATAGTGCAGTGGTGCTATCTCAGCTCACTGCAACCTCTGCCTCCCGGGTTCAAGCGATTCTCCTGCCTCAGCCTCTCAAGTAGCTGGGATTACAGGTGTGCACCACCATGCCCAGCTAATTTTTTTGTATTTTTTATGGAGATGGGGTTTCACCATGTTAGCCAGGCTGGTCTTGAACTCCCAACCTCAGGTGATCCGCCCACCTTGACCTCCCAAAGTGCTGAGATTACAGGCATGAGCTACCATGCCCAGCCTGTGTTATACTTTCACATGACTTGCAGTGCAGTAGGTTTGTTTACCCTGGCATCACACCAACATCTGAGTAGTAAGTTATGCCATGATGTTATGATGGCTACTGTGTCATTAGGTGATAGGAATTTTTCAGCTCCGTTATACTCCTATGGGACTACTGTTTTATACACAATCTATCATTGATTGAAATGTCATTATACAGTGCACGACTGTATACAATTCAGTGTATTAAAATACCTTCACAGTGTTATATAGCCAACACCACTATCTAGTTCCAGAACTTTTCCATCATCCTAAAAGGATACCCCACACTCATTAAGTCGTCACTCTTCATCCTGAAACTTTTTTTTATTTTCTGAAACGGAGTCTTGCTTTGTTGCCCAGGCTTGAGTGCAGTGGCGTGAACTCGGCTCACTGCAATCTCCACCTCCTGATTTCAAGCAATTTTCCTGCCTCAGCCTCCCAAGTAGCTGGGATCACAGGCACCCGCCACCACGCCTGGCTGATTTTTGTATTCTTAGTAGAGACAGGATTTCACCATGTTGGCCAGGTCTCGAACTCCTGACCTCTAGTAATCCTCCCACCTTGATCCTCCATAATGCTGGGATTGCAGATGTGAGCCGCTGCACCCAGCCCTGAAACTGCTTTTGATTGAATCCTGCAACAATTTGGCTGACATTGCTCTGAAATATTCTGCAGAATATTTAGTATTTGCTACATACAGTAGGCATTGTGAGAATATTGAACACTTATTTGAAATAACTTATTTCTGTAATACAAAAATTCCTAATTTCAGGAAAATGGATATTTTAGAACTGCAAGACATCTTATATAACATCCAGTCCACGCTGCTCCTATTTTAAATGAGACAAACTGAGCCCTAGAGAAGGAAAATAGCATGGCCAGTGTTAAAGAGCAGGTTATTGTCAGAGCCAGGACCAGAATTCAGTCTTTGACATCCAGTGTTCTTTCTGCTGTGTCATGCTTCTAGATTCAGAAAGTTCAATTAGTTAAACACTTTGTTTAAGTGTTTTGTATTTTTGTTTGATCAGTGGATAAATTAAGGTTTATAACTGAGACTACATGACAAGCCACACTGTGTGTCTGTAGATGGAGCATCTGTATACTTTCTGAAATATACAACTTTGGAGTATGATAGTATAACCACTAGCCAGAGAGAAGGGTAATTCAATTATTCACATGTCAGTCATTTGTTCTGATTTAGGTCACAGAGTTTCTCAATGTCAGCATTCTAATGTAAAGTGTCTTGCAAATGTAATAGGTCAGTTAGAACAATCTTTAAAGACACTTTCAGAAAGAAGCGACTTGAATAATGTGTTACCAGGAGGCTTTCAGATCAGAGCCATCCCCACGTAAATTTTGAATTTTGTCTTGGAAGTAACATTCAGGTTTTTACGTAGTTCCTTTGAAAACCATTCTGTATCTCCATAAGCAGTTATTAGTGATCAGATCATGTCATTAAGCCTTTGGGCCATTAAGATAAAACTAGGGCAACACATATTAATACTATTTTTCTTTTTAGGACAAGAAAGAAATGGCCATCAATGACTGCAGCAAAGGTACAGCTTTGTTATCTCACTACATGTTAACATACAGGAGCATTATGTCAGACAGAGGGGCTTTGGGTCAGGTGTGCGCTTGTACATGTGTACCCTTCCTCTGGGGCCTTTCAAGAGGTAGCTTTATAATTCTGTATTTTCAGAGATACTATAAAATAGTCATCTTAGAGTAACTGCTTTTGAATGGATAGTTCAGTCAGTTTCTCCTCTACTGGTAAATACATGAAGAAAAATTCTAGCCTGGGCAACATGGCGAAACCCTGTCTCTACCAAAAATACAAAAGTTAGGCAGATGTGGTGGCATGCGCCTGCAGTCCCAGCTACTCGGGAGGCTGAGCCCAGGAGGTTGGGGCTGTGGTGAGCCATGATTATGCCACTGTACTCCAGCCTAGGTGACAGAGTGACCCTGTCTCCAAAAGAAAAAAAAAAATCAGTGCTATCTTGGCAACAGAACTCATGGAATAGAATTTACCTCCTGTAATTACTTTCTGTTGAGATTCAAATTGAAGATCATAGCTGCTGTTAGAGCATTTGGATCTGTGTATTTTGAGAAGGGGGACAACTGTGATGAGGGACAGTTTCTGTTAGTGAATTGATAGTCTTTTCGGGTGTCATAATTCTTCCAAACCTACTTCACATCATTTTTTTTACCCTTTCAGATTCACAATGAATCAAGCCTTTGCTATATGATACCTAAGTTCTATTAAGATCTTATCATCCCACCAACTTCTATAGCGACACCTCAGACATAGGGTCACTACAGTTTTTTTGTGTTTTGGGGGGTTTTGTTTTGTTTTTCAAAAATTGCCTGACAGGCCAGACTGGTGTCTTGCCTCTAACCAACTTCATGTGGAGAATACACATTATCACTTTGTCTTGCAGCTTAGTCTCAGAAGTTTTTCTAGCAAATCACTATTTTTGTGTTTTCAATTTTTTTAGTTTTTCTTCTTTGGATAATAGTTTCTGGGAGAATTATAGAGTGGAAGAGAACCTTATATGTTATCTAGATCCCCTCTTACACTAAGCATGTATTCCCCTGCTGTTACCAAAAAGGGATCCTGATCCAGACCCCAAGAGAGGATTCTTGGACCTCTCACAAGAAATAATTCAGGGCAAGACCATAAAGTGAAAAAGCAAGTTTATTAGAGAAATAAAGAAACAAAAGAAGGGCTACTCCATAGGCAGAGCAGCAGTCAGTGTGGGCTGCTCAGTAAAGTATACTTACAGTTATTTCTTGATTATATGCTAAGCAAGGGGTGGATTACTCATGAGATTTCCAAGAATGGGGCAGAGATTTTCCAGAACTGAGGGTCCCTTTTTAGAATATATAGGGTAACTTCTGAATGTTGCCATGGCATTTGTAAACTATCGTGGTGCTGGAGGGAATGTGTTTTAGCATGTTAATGCATTATAATTTGCATATAGGAAGCAGTGAGGATGACCAGAGGTCACTTCAATCGCCATCTTGGCTTTGGTGGGTTTTGGCCAGCCTCTTTACTGTATCCTGTTCTGTCAGCAGGGTCTTTGTGACCTGTATCTTGTGCCAACCTCTCTCATCCTGTGATTAAGAATGCCTTAACCTCCTGGGAATGCAGCCCAGTAGGGCTCAGCCTTATTTTACCTAGCCCCTATTCAAGATGGAGCCACTCTGATTCAAATGCCTCTGACACTCCTGTTTTTTTATTTAATTAATTTGCTGCCCTCTCTACTGGCTTTCTTTTCTTTATATTTTGTATTTCCTTATAGTGTCTGAAACTGTTTCTATATTGTAATATAGAAGACCACTTCTGATCTGTTACCAAGTTGGACTGGAACTAATTCTGAATGTACTGTTTTGTTTGGAAGAAGTTATTTAACCTATTTCCTTTATGTGAGGATGTGTGGGTTTGAGAAGTTTAAATTAGGAACAAGCTGCTGGTTTTCAGAACTTCTTTCTCTGTAACCAAATGGTGAAAAAATGCCTTGTAAGCGTGATTAGCATGGTATATTGTTAGAAATAGTTCATTTCCATATGAAACAGTTTACTTCCAGCTGCAGCCCAAAGTGTAGGAGCCTTGCCTAGAAAATGAGGGAAAGGAGAAGAAAGTGCTTTCCAGCGAAAGTGTTTTCCACATTTGTTTTTGGATTTGCTTAAACTAATATTTATGTGGTTAGACATAGTCGTTATGGATACATGCATTGTATTCATAGGCAAATTACATTTATATCAATATGGTTTGTGTGTATCGAGAGCCCCCGACATCCCCCACCCTACACACACACACACACACACACACACACACTCTCTCTCTCTCTCTCTCTCTCTCTCTCTCTCTCTCTCTCTCTCTCTTTGTCTCTGTCTCTCTCCCCTCTCTCAATTGATAAACCTTGGCAAAGAGCTTATTTCTGAGGTCATATTGGAGCTCCAGGGTTTTCATCCTTGACATAAAGTTTAAGTTCATTCTCACCTCAGTCTCCTAAGTAGCTGGGACTACAGGTGCACGCCACCACACCCAGCTAACATTTTTATCTTTTATATTTTATTTTACTTTTTCAGACAGAGTCTCGCTCAGTCGCCTAGGATGGAGTGCAGCGGTGCCATCTCGGCTCCCTGCAACCTCCGCCTCCCAGGAGGCGATTCTTCTGCCTCGGCCTCCTGAGTAGCTGGGACTACAGGCACATGCCACCACGCCCGGCTAATTTTTGTATTTTTGGTAGAGATGGGGTTTCACCATATTGGCCAGGCTCATCTCGAACTCCTGACCTCGTGATCTGCCCACCTTGGCCTCCCAAAGTGCTGGGATTACAGGGATGAGCCACTGCGCCCGGCTCAAGATTTGGGGTTCTTTCAGAAAACCTTCTCCTGACCCAATATTCCCCTTTAATTGCTATACCATTTATCTGATCCCTTTCATTGAAATAATTGTCTATACTTGGCTGTCTCTACTTAGTCTTCCATTTTCTCCTTACTTCACTTCCATGGAGCATTTGTTTTATCTATGCCATTGAAACCCATCTTGTAAAGGTCATCAACAGTTTCATCTTGCTCAATTTAGTAGTTGCTTCTCTAGCCTAACTTTACTTGACCTTACCTGCATTTAATACCGTTTATCATTCCTTTCTCCTTTAAAATTCTCCCTCTTAATTTTAATGAAGTCTATTTGTTTTTTCCCTGCTTCGTTGGCTGTTCCTTCTTACTCTCCTTTGTTAGCTTTTATGTCAACCTCAACATTTTGGAAGTCTCTAGATCTTAGTCCAGCATGGGACCCTCTTCTCTTGTTTTCCCTTGGTATTTTCTCCCGAAGTGATCTCATTCAGTTCTGAAGCTTTAAATACTATCTATAAATTAGCACAATGTAGCCATTCCACCTTGTGTGTGTATTTCAAAACACATTATGTTATGTTTATGTTATATACCATAAATATACACAATTTTTATTTGTTGTTTTAAAAGTTAAATTGACAAGGAAAATGCATGGATTATTTAACCTAAGAAATCAGAGCAACAGGCCGGGCACAGTGGCTCACGCATGTAATCCCAACACTTTGGGAGGCTGAGGCTGGTGGATCACGAGGTCAGGAGTTCAAGACCAGCCTAATCATTATGGTGAAACCCTGTCTCTACTAAAAATACAAAAATTAGCCGGGCATGGTGGCGCATGCCTGTAATCCTAGCTACTCAGGAGGCTGAGGCAGGAGAATCACTTGAACCCGGGAGGTGGAGGTTGCAGTGAGCCGAGATCGTCCCATTACACTCTAGCCTGGGTGACAGAGCAAGATTCCATCTAAAAAAAAAGAAATTGGAGCAACAAAAATGCAATTAAGGGAAACAAAAGGAGTATTTTCATAAAGATAAAAGCCAAAATTAATGAATTTTTAAATATAAAACTAATAAATACATGCCATCTGTATGGCAGAGTTTCTGTCTTCAGCTCTGACTTCTGCCCTGTAGTCTAGTGTCCTGTATCCCACTGCAAAGTTGTTCTTTCTGCTTGGATGTCTGGTAGGCACCTCAGATTTAACGTGCCCAGCCCCCATACACACACAGAACTTGCAGTTCATTTTTTCCATTCTAATAAATGGCATTACCATCCATTCCCTTGCTTAAGTTAAACCCTGGGAGTCATCCCTGATTGTTCTTTCATGCCACATGGCTAATTAATTAATTAGCAAGTTCCGTGGGCTCAGATTTAAAGACAATCTAATCCAGCTGCTCTTTTCCATCTCTACTATTTCCAGCTTAAACCAAGCCAACATCTTCTCTCATCTGGACCACTGCATTAGCTTTCCAGCTGATCTCACAGCTTTCAGTCTTGCCCCAACCCCCACACTACAGCCAAAGCAGTCCTTCAAAAATGTAAATCAGACAATGTCTGAAGCTTGCTTGAAAACTTTCCAGTGGCTTCTCATCACACTCAGGAAAAAGTCCAAACTCCTTTCGCTGGCCAAGAAGGTCCTCCATGGCCTCACATTTCAACCTCTGGTCCCCAGCCTGGTAACATGCCAGAGTTATTCTTGTTGGTCCCTCTTCCTGGCACACTCCTCCTTAGCCTTTGACGTGGCTGGCCTGTCTCACATAGTCCCTCTTCATATTCTGAGACCACTTTCTGAAGTTACCTCATTTCTCGCTTCACTTGCATTTACATGACCTTGTTTTATTTTTCATTTTAGTACTATGACTATTGAAAGTATATACCTGTCTACTCTTGCCTACTAGAATAGCATAAGGCTTCACTGAGAACAAGGACTGTGTCTGTCTTGTTTACCACTATAGCCCAGACATATACCAGGAAGCATGAATTTTAAAATTAAGGATAGATTATGAGAAAAGAAAAGAGTTCTAGAGCCAAGACATTGGGGTTTTTTTGTTTGTTTGTTTTTGTTTGTTTGTTTTTGTTTTTGAGACAGTATTATCGCTCTGTTGCCGGGGCTGGAGTGCAGTGATGCAGTCTCCACTCATTACAACCTCCGCCTCCTGGGTTCAAGTGATTCTTATGCCTAAGCCAACCGAATAGCTGGGATTACAGGCCCACCCAGCTAATTTTTGTATTTTTAGTAGCGATGGGATTTCGCCAGGTTGCTAGGCTGGTGGTCTCAAAGTCCTGACCCCAACTAACCTGTCTGCCTCAGCCTCCCAAAGTGCTGGGATTATGGGCGTGAGCCACCGCCGCTGGCCAGCACTGCTTTCTAATAGAAAAAGAAACAACTCGGAAGAAATGAGAAGAAATGCGGTATGTTGAACCAAAACATAGCAAAGGATTATTAGAAGGGCAGCTGATGCTGGATAAAGGACAAGATACTGTGCATCAACCACCTCATAGTGCTGGAGCAGTAGTTTGAGGGTTGAAGGAACAGTGAGGATTTAACTAGAAATGTAATCTTAGTACTCAAGACCTAGGAAAAAGAGAATGATAAACTCTGCCACCAGACTGGTTTCCCTTAACTCTTTAATTTGTATCTTCAAATTATCTCTCACCCAGCCTGGCCAACATGGTGAAACCCCATCTCTACTAAAAATACAAAAATTAGCCAGGCGTGGTGGCGCATGCCTGTAATCCCAGCTGCATGGGAGGCTGAGGTAGGAGAATCGCTTGAACCTGGGAGGGGGAGGTTGTAGTGAGCCAAAATCGCACCACTGCACTCTAGCCTGGGCGACAGAGCGAGACTCCGTCTAAAAAAAAATTCTCTCTCTCTCTTTCACTTGAACTCTGTGTTCTGGCCTGTCCTGGACTGGGTAAATGACAAGTGGGCAAAAACCAGGACTTGGAGTATAGACCAGGATATGGCAAACTACAGCCACAAGCCAAATCCAGCCTGCCACCTGTTTTTGATAGCCTAAAAGATAAGAATGGTTTTTACAGTTGTAAATGATTGGAAAGCAAAAGAAAAATATTTCATGATAATGTGAAAAGTATGTAAACTTAAATTTTAGTGTCCATAAATAGTTTATTGGAACACACCCACCCTTTTTTGTTTACGTACTGTGTGTGCCTGCGGTCGTGCTACAATAGCATCACCGAGGAGTTGCGACACAGAGGGTCTGTCTGGCCCACAAAGCCTACAGTCTTTACTGTCTTGCTCTTTGTGGAAAAAGTTTTTAAGCATCAGATATGCACTTGACAAATGACTCTTCCTTTCGTACCTTGGAGGATGATTGATGAAGGAATCCGATATAGCCAAAGATATGTAGGCCCTTTTTCTTTGTGATAAAAATTATTTCTTCTCTTCTTACAGCAATTCAGTTAAACCCCAGCTATATCAGGGCAATATTGAGGAGAGCGGAGTTGTATGAGAAGACGGACAAGCTAGATGAAGCCCTGGAAGACTATAAATCTATATTAGAAAAAGATCCATCAGTACATCAAGCAAGAGAGGCTTGTATGGTAAAACCTAAATTTTTTTTAATATTTTTCCTTCTATTCTTTGTGTTGCTGCCCAGTGAGTCCTAAATAATCCTTTCAGACTCGGTTAAATTCCATTTCTGTGCTTTTGAGAAGCTTATCAAGATATATAGGAGGCCAGGCGTGGCTCATGCCTGTAATCCCAGCACTTCAGGAGGCCGAGGAGGAGAGATCACTTGAGGCCAGGGGCTCGAGACCAGCTCGAGACACAAAACCCCATCTCTTCTAAAAATACAAAAAATTAGCTGCGTGCGGTTGTACACACCTGTAGTCCTAGCTACTCGGGAGGCTGAGGCAGGAGAATTGCTTGAACCCAGAAGGCAGAGGTTGCAGAGAGCTGAGATCATGCCACTGCACTGCAGCGTGGGCGACAGAGAGGATCATTGAGCCTAGAAGTTGGAGGCTGCGGCAAGCTATGACTACATCACTGCATTCCATCATGAGCAACAGAGTAAGACCTTGTCTCTTAAACAAACAGGCTGGGTGCGGTGGCCCACGCCTGTAATCCCAGCACTTTGGGAGGCCGAGGAGGGCAGATCACCTGAGATCGGGAGTTCGAGACCAGCCTGACCAACATGGAGAAACCCTGTCTCTACTAAAAATACAAAATTAGCTGGGCGTGGTGGCACATGCCTGTAATCCCAGCTACTCAAGAGGCTGAGGCAGGAGAATTGCTTGAACCTGGCGGGTGGAGGTTGCAGTGAGCTGAGATTGCACCACTGCACTCCAGTCTGGGTGACAGTGTGAGACTGTCTTAAAAAAAAAGAAAAATACAAATGAATAAAAAAAGTTAAAAATACAAATATAGCACTGCAAACATCTGATATGTATCCTTTCAGACTTTTTTCCTGTATATATTTATTTGTTAAATTTGTATTGATGCCCTCCTTTAGTGTAGGCTTTCTCTTAAGACCTGGAAATAGAGCCAAACAAAACTTTTTTTTTTTTTTTTTTTGAGACAGGGTCTCTGTCACCCACGCTGGAGAGCAGTGGCACAGTCATGGCTCACTGCACCCTCGACCTCCCAGATTCGAGCAGCACTCCCGCCTCAGCCTCAGCTGCGACTACAGACACATGCCACCGCACCCAGCTGATTTTTGTATTTCCTGTAGAGATGGCACTTTGCCATGTTGCCCAAGGTGGTCTCAAACTCCTGAACTCAAGCGATCCTCCCAACTCAGCCTCCAAAAGTGCTGGGAATAAGGGCAGGAGTCCCTGCACCTGGTCCAAACAGAACTGTCTTTATGTAGCACACCCACAAACATAAATACTGGGTTTTTTTTTCCCCCTTTATTTAATAGGATCGTAGACATATGCTTAATTTGATCTTATTTCCACATTAGGATTCTCGTGTTTCTCAAATTCAAAATAAAGGCAAAGGATTTTTTTTTTTTTTACCAACCCTTGTTTCTCTTCTTTTCCTCAGAGATTACCTAAGCAAATTGAAGAACGTAATGAAAGACTAAAAGAAGAGATGTTAGGTAAGCTTACTTCTTACTTTCGCTTGATCATAAACAGCTAGGAACCTAGGATGGGGACATAGTGAATACTAGAGGAGGACACAACAGTTAGAAAAAGTTTCCGACTCTGCCTTTACTGTGGGCTGCAGTACCACAGGGCTACTGACTTCTCAGTTATTTTGACCCCAAAGGGGCAGCATGGCTAAGAGAGGATATTGGCTTTTTCGGAAACCAGATTTCCTTTTTTATTTTCTTGGGAATTGTTCTTGCCTGCAAGAATTTAAGCATAATTCAGTTCCCTGGGATTATGCTTAAATGGAATTAAAAATCCTAGGATACCACCAACCTCGATTTCAGATAACAATTACATAAAAACCGTTGAGTTTCTTCATTGAATCATCACTCCTTGAGGTTCATTAGGATGCAGTCAAGATCATGAGAATTTTTATTTAGAAAATGGCACTCAAAGTCCCTTTAGTGTTTGAGAACACATAAGAGGACAGGAATTAGGAGTAAAGAGAAAAAAGACTAGGGGTAGGGGTAGGGCAAATGGATTCATTTGATCCATGTTTAGTTATTTCTCGTATTTGCCAAAGCATTTTAGAGCTGGAATCAGAGAACCTCCCACGAACAATCTGCTTGAGTAAGAGGAGTGAGGGCTCCTGAACACAGACTTAAGTCTATTCCACTTATAACCTGTCTGATATTTCGCTGGTCAGGATCTGCCATGTATTTTCCTTCATGAGTATTTTCTAAATCTGTTATTTGAATTACGTTTAATAAATTGCAATCATGTGGCCCTAAAGGAAAAATCATTTAAAATAAATTGGTTACTCACACCTGTAATCCTAGCACTTTGGGAGGCTGAGGGGGGCGGATCAAGAGGTCAGGAGATCAAGACCATCCTGGCTAACACAGTGAAACCCTGTCTCTACTAAAAATACAAAAAATTAGCCGGGCGTAGTAGCGGGCACCTGTAGTCCCAGCTGCTCAGGAGGCTGAGGCAGGAAAATGGTGTGAACCCGGGAGGCGGAGCTTGCAGTGGGCCGAGATCGCTCCACTGCACTCCAGCCTGGGAGACAGCGAGACTCCATCTAAAAAATAATAAATAAATAAATAAATAAATAAATAAATAAAATTGGGCCTGCCTGGCATTTATGGCCTTCAGACATCAGTATCCAGCGAATGGGAACAAATTTCCCAAAGGATCATTCTGATAGCCAAGTCGATTGAGAGGAGGCCATTAACCTAGACTATCCAGAGTCTTCTGGCCCCTGCCGGCTAGAGACTGTAAAGATTGCTACTTCAGACTCGGGATAGCTCTGGAGCCCTCCCCAGATTTTCCAAAAAAGGGAGGGGGATGGGGGAGCTTTTCCCTTAATTTACTTATGTAATTAAACTTGGCCGGGCAGAGTGGCTCCTGTGATCCCAGTACTTTAGGAGGCCAAGTTAGGAGGATTGCTTGAGCCCAGGAGTTCGAGGCCAGCCTAGGCCACATGGTGAAACCCCATCTCTAGAAAAAATTAGCCAGGCACGTGCCTGCCCGTAGTCCCAGCTACATGGGAGGATCAGTTGAGCCCGAGGGTTCGAGGCTACAGTGAGCGATGATGGTGCCACCACACTCTTCACTGGGCAACAGAGCGTGACCCTGTCTCAAAAAAGAGAAGAGGGAAAAGAGCAAAATTTTTCTTACCTATTTTTACTAACAATGATGCTCTATTTTAGCAAAAAAAAAAAAAAAAAAGTATTTGCATTTAGTATTTGAATTTCTTGCTAAAAAAGTTGACCTTGTGAATGGCCATAGTGGATCTGGAAGGCTTTGGTCTCTTAGTCCGTTTTTCTAAAGCCAGTCCAGTGAAGGCACTGGTGCAAACTGAATCTTACTGCCTACTGTTCGTTCCAGATGGAATTAAAACTTCCATTTGTCCTTGTCTTTATAAATTCTAATGCACCAGAATTTTCTGTCTCCAAGGCTTTGAGTGTTTCTTACGTCATTCTCTTCATTTGAAAAAATTCAAATTGAATTCATTCCCTCAGTTGCTTCTAAAATGAATTCACCTGTCATTAGACTTAACCAATTTAAGTTGCTTTGTAAATAATGTGTGTTGTTACACATGTGTAGTTTGAATGGCTAGATTCTTTTCCCTTAATGAGTATAGAAATCATGAATAAGATACTGCTCTGCTCTAGGTGTTACCCCACAGTAGATAACCTAGAAGAGAGAAATTACTCTTTACATGGAATTTCAGCCCCCACAAGAGCTTTTCTGGTGTTCTTCCTCCTTGTTACAGATGAGGTAACTTTGGTTCATGTTCTGTGAGATCCCTGGAGGCTAGACATTCTGAATGCAAATTAATATCACTTAGCAGTTCCGAGCAAGCTTTTCACAGTGGACTGCATGATCTTTATGCTAGTTCCTGTTAAAATGATGACTTCTATGGAGAATAAGCAGTTAAACATTTTTTAAATCAGGTAGTGTGAGCTGGGTGTGATCACACCTGTAATCCCAGCAATTTGGTGGGAGGCTGAGCCCAAGAGTTCGAGACCAGCTTGGGTAACATGGCAAAATCCTGTCGCTACAAAAATTAGCCAGATGTGCTGGTGTGCACCTGTAGTCCCAGCTACTTAGGAGGCTAATGTGGGAGGATCACTTGAGCCCAGGAGGCTGAGACTTCATTGAGCCACAATGATGCCGCTGCACTCAAGCCTAGGTGACAGAGTGAGACCCTGTCTTTAAAAAAAGAAAATTATAAAATCAGGTAGTGTGATGCCTGTTACAGCTTTTGTTCTTTTTATTCAGTATCACTTTAGCTTTCAGGGTCTTTTGTGATTCCATACAAATTTTAGGGTTTTTCTATTTCCGTGAAGAATGTCATTGGTGTTTTGACAGGGATTGCATTGAATCTGTAGATCACCTATAGTAGTACAAAATGGGTTTTTATTTAGATTTGTTCAGTATTCTTTAACTTGTTTTTTCTTCCATATCTGTAATTTCGTTTTCATTAGAAAGAAGAGCTATGTACTCCTTGAGGAAAAAGTCCTGATAGGCGTTATTAGTGGGTAGAACAATTATTTGCTTTGCCCTTTCTAGCGCGTCATTTATAATCTTTAGAACAGGAGACCCAGGGTGCCCATTAGTCCTAGTGGCACAGTCCTTGCTGATCACAGAAGATGATCATGATAGCATCAAGATGATCACTTGAGGAAAGTGGTCAGCAGCTGGAGTGGGGGGTTGGGTTTTGTTTTTTTGGGGTTTTTTTTTTTTTTTTTTTGTCCTTTTCTCTGGGATAATTAGCCTCACAGCCATAATAACCAAGGAGTGTAAGGTTTAAAAGAACTTAAGGGTATATGTGGTTGATAGTGTGATGAGATGGAAATAGAAACCCTGCACATAGCATCCCAGGAGGCTCAGAGCATTTTTGAGCAACTAGTCATTGATGCTTTATTTGCTTTTTCTCTGATGTAATGATTTCACAGTTTGGTTAAATAGCTGGATAACAAGTTGGCTGGGTACAGTAGCTCATGCCTGTAATACCAACATTTTGGGAGGCCAAGGTGGGAGGATTGCTTGAGCCCAGCAGTTTGAGACCAGCCTGGGCAACATGGCGAGACCGCCATCTCTGCAAAAACTTTAAAAATTAGCCAGGTGTGGTAGCACAAGACTGTGGTCCCAGCTTCTTGGGAGGCTGAGGTGGATTGCCTTAGTCCAGGAGGTCAAATCGGCAGTGTTATGGTACCACCCTGGGCAACAGAGCCAAAACCCTTTCTCAAAACCAAAAAAAGAAAAGAAAAATCTCATGTGAAACCACAATATAGAAAAAAAAAAAATAGTGTTTTATATAAATTCAAATGTATGGTATAGCATATATAATCAGAATAATCAGGTTAGTTTGAGGAACATAAAGATCTGAAGTCAGGTTTCATATGGCAGACACAGCCTTTATGAGTATATCTAAGCCTTTATGGGTATATTTCATTGTTTCAATTTTACAGTATTAAATTTTTTGCTCACATAGGTAAATAGTTTAAAAAAAAAAAAAGTTTAAAAGTAAAACTGACGAGACACTTTCAGCAACCCTGAAGCTCCTCTGCTCAACTGTAAGATTCTTAGGACAAACGCCCCATGTTACTGCTCTGCCCTCAGGAGTCCCTTGAGAAGTGTGGCTGTGTCACCTTATGGGAGGAGTGCCTTCCTGGGGGTTAGTTCTTTGCACATGAATCATTCTTTTTGGCAGCCATGCTGGGAGGGCAAGAGATTTATACTGGGATGATGCTACAGGTCTCCAAACAAACTTTGATTTCAAATAGAAAAGGATATAGGGTAAAGACATCTGTCATCATTTGCAAGTTATTTTATCCTGTTTGCGGCCCAGCCAAGAAGTCTTTCAAGCAAGTGAAATTGTCAATAAAATCTGTATGTACATATTTTTGGTTCTTCCTTGATCTGTCATCTCAGTTTATTGAACTATGAGGTAGCAGATAGAGTCATCTACTTTCTCCAAAAAGTAACATAGACTGCGTGGGCTACTTTTCACATTGTCTAACGGGGAAGCTCTACCCAGGCAGCTTTATCCCTCTAATCACTAGAGATGAGTGTTTACAATTCATTTTTTAATATACGCCCTCTCATCAACATTCTAATCACCAGTTGCAAAGCAAGTTAACCTTTTGGGGCTGCAGCTCAAATATGGTGCCCAGAACATCAGTACCTAAGGACCTGCCAAAAATGCATGATATCAGGCCCTACCCCAGACCTACTGAATCAGAGATTTAGGATGGAACTCAGCAATCTAGTTTTAACCCCTCAAGTGTTTCTGATGCACACTCAATTTTAATGGCCCTGATGAGTTGAGAGACGGAATGTAGAGGCAGCTCAGGTGAGGAGTTAAAGGCCAAAGGAGGGCATGGCTAAGAGGGGCATTCAGCTCTGCTCCGAGAGACACCTCCTGAGCAAAAGCAGCCATGGCACTGAGTTTTATCTTTTCTTCTTTCTGTTGTAGCTGCAGCAGAGAAAAACTAGAAAGCAGACATTTCAGAATGTGTGGTCTTCCAATTCACTAGACTTCAGATCTCAGCTCTCTATTTGGACAAGTTGCCACTGGAGGAATAGAGTCAGTTACATTACCACTTACTGGGTGTGCAGGGGATACCAAGCTTCCCTTGCCCCAGGTCCTGGGTAGGGAGTAGGTCCCAGAACAGAAGAATGGCTTGTGTTCTGACCATTCCATGAGATGCTGCTCTTCCTGCCTTAACCAAGAGCTGCCAGGTGCCTATCCCCACCTTGACCTAGAGCAGCTACTTGAAACTTACCTACTTCCCTCAAAGAAACCATAGACACAAAGACAGGGCATTGCCCCAGTAATCCACCTTCCTTTCACCAGCACCTGCTGCTGCCCCTGCCCTGGCCACTCTGGCACACATGTGGGCCTTGTTCGTATCCAACCCAGGTTTTCCACTCATACCTTCACTTTCTAGGAACATATTCCTGGTCTCCTGATTCCTAAAGTCACTCATTTGTTCACTCCTGGCCACTAGCAATCTGATGAGGGCACATTGTGAACTGAATTGAGAATACCATCTGGAGCCTGGCATGGTGGCTCATGCCTATAATCCTAGCACATTGGGAGACCTATGTAAGAAGATCCCTTGAGCTTGGGAGATCAAGACCAGCCTAGGCCGCATATAGCAAGACCCTGTCTCTACAAAAAAAAAAAAAAATTAGCCTGGAGTGTAGCATGTGCCTGTAGTCTCACACTTGGGAGGCTAAGTTGGGAGGATTCCTTGAGCCCAGGCGGTCAAAGCGGCAGTGAGCTGTGATGGCACCACTGCATGCCAGTCTGGGCAACAGAGTGAAACCCTGTCTCAAAAGAAAAATATATATATATCATCTTGTATGAGTGCCACATTCAAGAGCTACATGCGGAGATAGAATTAACATGTCATTGCCAAGTTCAGCATATTCTTCTGGCTATACCTGGACATCGTGTACTTTTCTGCTTTGCAAGTAGTAGAAGGTCCTAGAATCAGCTCCCTCACTGAGGCTCACAAGAAAGACTGACTTGTTACCACCCCTCTTAAAGCTGCTGAAGCCACACATGTAGGTACAGAAACCCAGAGTCTGGTTCCCCCCCCCCCACACACATTTCTCACACTATTCTACCTGATACCTGTCATTACAGACTGTACACCTGCAGGATTTTGCACTCTGGCCACATTCCACAAGAAACCAATTCCTTGTTATGGTTGGTTGTTCCCTTAGTAGAGAATGTCAGTAGATTTTCAGTGCTTTGCTTTTGTCTTCATTTCCTAATTGCTATCCTGAGACTTCTTAGGAGAATAGTTCCCACTCCTTTGAAAATTCTTGGTAAGGCTTCTTTCAGCCCTCGAATTTACCCAAGGTCTAATACAGGCGTACCTCAGAGATGTTGCAGGTTCAGTTCCAGACCAGCACAATAAAGCGAGTCACAAGAATGTTTTGATTTCCCAATGCATACTATAGTATTATATAAACGTGACTTCTGTATGCACTGGGAAATCAAAAAGTTGCTTAAAAAATGTTGATGATGAGCTCAGCCTTTAGGGAGTTGTAATCGTTTTGCTGCTGGAGGGCCTTGCCTCCACGTGGATGGCTGCTGACTGATCTAGGTGGTAGTTGCTAAACACTGGAGTGTCTGTGGCAGTATCTTTAAATAAGATAGCAAGGAAGTTTGCCACATCAGTTGATTCTTCCTTTCATGAAAGATTTCTCAGTAGCATGCAGTGCTGTTTGATAGCATTTTACCCACAATAGTTCTTCCAGTATCGGACTCAGTCCTCTCAAACCCTGCTGCTGCTTTATCAGCTAAGGTTATGTCATATTTGGGGTTTTTTTTGTTCTGTTTTGTTTTGTGACACAGAGCCTCATTCTGTCGCCAGGCTGGAGTGCAGTGGCATAATCTTGGCTCACTGCAACCTCTGCCTCCTGGGTTCAAACAATTCTTCTGCCTCCGCCTCCCAAGTAGCTGGGATTACAGACACATGCCACCATGCCCGGCTAATTGTTCTATTTTTGTAGAAATAGGTTTTCACCATGTTGGCCAGGCTGGTCTCCAACTCCTGACCTCAAGTGATCTGCCTGCCTCAGCCTCTCAAAGTGCTGGGATTATAGGAGTGAGCCACTGTGCCCAGCCAGTTTATGTAATATTCTAAATCCTTTGTTGTCACTTCAACAATGTTCACAACATCTTCACCAGGAGTAGATTCCATCTCAGGAAACCACTTTTTTTGCTCATCCACAGCAAGCAAATCCTCATTCATTTAAGTTTTATAATGAAATTGTAGCAATTCAGTCACATCTTCAAGCTCCACTCAAATTCTAGTTATCTTGTTATTCTCACCACATCTGTAGCAACTTCCTCCACTGAAGTCTTCACCCCCTCAAAGTCATCCGTGAGGGTTGAAATCAGCTTCTTTCAAACTCTGTTAATGTTGGTATTTTGACCATCTCAGCAGCCGTAGCCATATGAAGCGTATTTCTTTTTATTTTTATTTTTATTTATTTATTTTTTTTTTTTTTTGAGACAGAGTCTCGCTCTGTCACCCAGGCTGGAGTGCAGTGGTGCACTCACTGCAATCTCCGCCTCCCGGATTCATGCCATTCTCCTGCCTCAGCCTCCTGAGTAGCTGGGACTACAGGCGCCCGCCACCAAGCCCGGCTAATTTTTTGTGTTTTTTAATAGAGACAGGGTTTCACCGTGTTAGCAAGGATGGTCTCGATCTCCTGACCTCGTGATCCACCTGCCTCGGCCTCCCCAAATGCTGGAATTACAGGCATGAGCCATTGAACTCGGCCAATGAAGTGTATTTCTTAAATAATAATATTTTCTGAACAGTAGGTCTCAACAATGGGCTTAAAGTGCTTAGTAAATTATTCTCTAAATAGATGTGCTGTCATCCAGGCTATGTTGTTCCATATCTAGAGCACAGGCAGAGTAGATTAGCATCATTCTTAAGGGCCCTAAGATTTTTGGAATGGTAAATGAGCACTGGCCTCAACTTAAAGTCACCAGCTGCATTAGCCCAACAAGAGAGTCAGCCTGTCCTTTGAAGCCAGGCATTGAATTGTTCTCTCCTGTTGCTATGAAAGTCCTATCTGGCATCTTCTTTCAATATAGTGCTCTTTCATCTACACTAAAAACATGTTTAGTGTAGCCACCTTCATCAGTGATCTTAGCTAGATCTTCTGGATAACTTTTTGCAGCTTCTATATCAGCCTTTGCTGCTCCACCTTTCTCTTTTATGTTATGGAGACAGCGTCTTTCCTTAAAGCACCTTCCTCACTTAACCTTGGTAGGACTGAAGAAAGTTAGGGCCTTGCTGTGGCAATCCAAGGTTCTGGCTTAAGGGAATGTTGTGGCTGGTTTGATCTTCTATCCAGACACCTAGAACTTTCTCCATATAAGCAATAAGGCTGTTTTGCTTTCTTATTCCTGTGTTCATTGAAGTAGCACTTTTAATTTTGTTAAAGTCTGGCTCTTCCTTTTACTTGAACACTTAAAGGTCATTACAGGATTATTAATTGACCTAATTTCAATATTGTTGTGGCTTAGGGAAGAGGGAAGCCTGAGGAGTGGGAGAGATACAAGGGAATGGCTGGTCAGAGGAGCGGTCAGAACATACGCCGCACTTATCAGTTCAGTTAGCTGTCTTATGCAGGTGCAGTTCGTGGCACCCCAAAACAATTACAATAGTAACCTCACAGATCATCGATTACAGATCACCATAACAGATGTAATAATAATGAAAAGGTTTGAAATGAGAATTACCAAAATATGAAACAGAGACACAAAATGAGTACGTGCTATTGGGAAAATTGTGCTGACAAACTTGCTCGATGCAGGATTACCACATGTCTTCAGTTTGTGAAAAAAAAACAGTAACTGTAAAGCACAAAAAAGCACAGCACAACAAAATGAAGTCTGCCTGTATAAGAATTTGAATTGGGCGTGAATTTTATTCTTTCTACCCTGGGCTCTCTTGATTTGCCTTTTCTTTAGAGAAAAGCTAGAGTTAGCTGCATGCCTTAGTTTCCTGCCTCGCAGGAGGAAACATGGTATTAGGATTCAGTTGTATGCAATTTGTTTCATCTAAACAGAGAAGAAAGTCCCAAAGGAGCTGTTCCATCGAATCCACGCCCGAGTAATCTTAAGGAGATGAAAACACAGCATTCCTAGTTTTGCTCAGGGTAAACTGCCTGGTGCACAGTCAGTATCTCCAAAGAGAAATTATGCATAACAAATCAGTTGGGTTATTGTGATATGCTACTTGGCAGAGAAATTAATATTTATCAACTGATTCCAGTGGCAAGCACTCTGATTCCTGTTTCTAAACATTCTGGTCTAAGCACGAGTAGTTTTGTACTCTTCTCTTTGCCATGGGATCTAGTCTGATAGATGAGATCCTAATAGTTAGGGACATGTGGACATATTCAGGCCAAGTGATGGTGCCGCCTGTGCTATAGGTGGAAACAAGGAAACCTCATTGATTAGTGTCCAGATAAGGAAGACAGAATTTGACAACCAGTGGAAAGTGTGGCAGATAGGCTAGTTTGGCAGATGATCCTATTTGGATACAAGGAAGCTGCTTTAGCCTCTGAGCACCCAACCTGACTCTAAACTGCAGGCAGAAAAATGTGTGAGTGTGCTTATATTTAGGAGCCTGAGCTCTACTGAAGGCTGTTGCTTCTCTGTCATTGGCACAAACAGCAAAAAGTAAATTTTTCAGTCACTTAAAACTTGTTGATTCTACCATACTGTTTTGCCCTGTTCTTTGTGTTCCACTGACCACACTCTGGCTTCAGAGCTCATCTACCCAAGCACTGTAGAAATTTTAATGTTTGTTCAGTGAATAAATGGCCTCTTTCTCATAATGTGGGACTAACTTTCTGTCAGAACCACCCCCAGGGTCTCCCCTTCTGGTTCATTCTTCATTTTGCCACAGGATTACTAACCCTGAACACTCAGTTCTCAAGCCATCAGAGGCTTCCTGTGGCATGGGAACTGTAGGCTGATGGGCCTGGCTCAGGAGAGCCTGGCAGGAGGCACCTGCCTGCCCCGCTTCAGCCCCATTGGACACACAGCTCGCCTACCTACCTCTGTGCATTGGCGCACACTGTTTGGGCTTGCACTGACACCACCTCTGTCTCATATGGTTGCAGTCCTATGGCCTTTGGTGCCTGGTTCAAGTGCAAACTCTCAGACAAAGATAGACCAAATCTTCTCTTTCCTCCACCCCTTTCCTCTCTTCCTGCCCCAGCCGAAGGAATCTTCCCCTTCCTGACTCTCATGGCATTTTATAACTCAGCTACATATGAATTTGGTTTTGCGTGTATGTCTTTTCTTCCTTGTCAAATTCTAAACTTGTTTTGGTGTATAGACCATGTCATGTGTCTCTGCATCTCTGCTACACACAGCAAGGTGCCACACACATGTAATGAGTACATGTTGGTTGAATTAATCTATATCAGGTGACCTTAGGTCTTCTCTAATGCAGAGACTATTTGTGTGTCTTTTATTACATACCTGCTACCTGCCAGGTATTATATATATGTAGTCTTGTTTAGAAAGCAGAATTTTGCATTTTCTTTTCTTCTTTTTTTCCTGTAAGTGATGGTTGGTGAAATTAATGTGGAATGTTATAAAGGCAGAGATACTGGAATTGAAGGAAAAAGAATAATTATCTATGTGTTAGTCTGGATCATCCAAAAAACAGATGCCAAGATAGGATTAAAAGTACAAGAGATTTATTGGGGGAAACACCTGCAAGGGAAAATGGGGCTGGGAGCTGGAGGATGTTGGCAGAGCTGGCAGACCCCTGTGGAGGAGGAGGAGCGGGGGAGGGGGAGTTTTCCACTGGAGTGTGGTGTTCAGAAAGTTTCAACAAAGCCATTGGGGAGCCAGCGCTGCCCCTCAGACGAGTCCCTGGCCTGCCCCTCGCATGCTCAGGCGCTGGCTGGAAGCCGCAGGTGGGAAGGGTGGCCTCTGCAGGAGCGTGCTGATGGATTTTAGAGTGCAGCCACTGTGTCCCCTGCATTTGGAGAAGTACATCTTCATGACTGCCACACCATAGAATCACACAAGCTAAAAGTTCAGAGGTGACTTGTGGCAGACAGGCCCTTCAGCCAGTTAGGCAAAGTGAGAGCCTGGGAAAGAGAATTCTTCCTCTCTTTGGCAGTTTGAATATTTGCAGTCTTAGCTTGGAATGGGCTTTCTGCACTAGAGGGAAACCTCCTTTCGTGCAGACCAGCCTAAAGCCAAGCCACTGCTGCCTGAGGACACTGCCATCGCTGGAGCACGGTGACATGCCATCACCCGGGACCGATTCCCATCCCCTAGAGCACTGTGGCATGCAGCCTCTTCTGAAAAGGCTTCCTCGTGCTCCTGCAAGGTCAGAAAGCACTTCTGGGCACACCTCAGTCTTTTGGGTCTGCCTCCCCACTAGACTGTGATCGCTGTGCATAGAAGCTACTTTTATTCTTGACATCCCAGTGGCTCACATAATAGATGCCAAGTAAAATCTCCAGTCTGTACTTTAAATTGTTTTTCTGGCACTGGAGATGAGCTTGCAATGATCCCTCCATCCACGTAGTGGCCCTGGGCTCAGTGGACCATCCAGAGTAGGCCTGGACCGGAGGCTTCTCCACCATGGAACTGCCCCTCCTCGAGAGTCTGATGTGAGTGGCTCCTGAGAGTCATTCTCACTTCACTCACTCCGTATCACAAGAGCCAAGGATTTCCCAGTACCAACATTTTATTGGGCTGCTTTTGATGGGTTTTTCCCCCCCTCCCTGTCCTCTTTTTCCAACCCCAGGACAAACTGCCAGCGTTCCTGGTTGGTGTTGCTAACTCAGGTTGCCCTGAGGCTGCCCTGTCTTACTCTTGCTTATTGTGAGCCCCTCCCTATACACACATGTGCCCGAGGCTGTGCCGCTCCCGTGCGCAGGCACCCAGGGTTTGTGCCGGTGGTTTCCTGACACAAGCAGCAGCACTGAACATGTGTGTCCCAGGTTTAGGTTTCGGAGGCCTGCCTGGAGAACGGCCATCCCAGGTTCTGGGAGCTTTCTCAATTTACTGTTTCATCCAAAGATGGGTTGGCCTTTCTCTGGACATGGTGAGCTTCCTTGGGCTAGTTCTTAAGCCTGAGACTAAAAGTTCTTACCATGCGTTATTAGGGAGGCCTGGAAAATGTAAAGGCCATGCGTCTTTTTTGCTGTTACCCAGGCTGGAGTGCAATGGCACGATCATGGCTCGCTGCAGCCCTGAACTCCTTGGGCTCAAGCAGTCCTCCTACCTCAGCCTCTGCATAGCTGTGACAACAGGCGTGTTCCCCCACATCTAGCTAATTTTTAAATTTTTGTAGATACAGGGTCTCCCTATGTTGCTCAGGCTGGTCTCAAACTCCTAGACTCACGTGATCCTCCTGCCTCAGCCTCCCAAAGTGCTGGGATTACTGGTGTGAGCCACTGTACCCAGCCAAGGCCATGCATCTTTAAGTGCTTTACCTGGGCTTTACTCTAAGATGGGAAGTCTCAGAGTGAGAAAAGCTGCTAGGAAGTGGGAAGGAGCCTGTGCCTCTGATGATTAGGGATTTCTCTTTTCGTCTACCCCCATTCTCACCTCCACTGGAAGCAGACCTGCAAGAAAAATTAAAGCAGTTTAGAAAAGGTTGAAACTGTTTATTCACCCATCCCCGCCAAAATTTTCTGGAACATTCGTAGTTTCAAATGTTCCTTATATCTTAAAACAGCATAAGAACTGTTAGTTTTTTGTTTTTTTAAAAAAAAAAAAAA